>NW_020356233.1:0-107513 GCF_002211085.1 Panicum hallii | reverse complement strand
TTTTCAGCTGAAACTAAACCAGAACCATTATAAGCTCTCATAAGTCTAGTTATGGGCTAAGTATACCCAATCCCGGGTAAGCCTTGCTGAGTATTAGTATACTCAGCCTTGCTAGTTAAATGTTTTGCAGGTGATGTCTTGAAGACCCTACTCTTCCCTTGCCTTGGCCCTATGCTCTCCCAGAAGGTTGGTCCGAGGAATGGGATCCGTCCCCGACCAATACTGATGATCTCGAGTGATGTCGTGTCTGGGCTTAGCATGACATCCACCTTGACGACGTGTTGTAATTCTTCGCGTATGTTTTCCGCTGCTTTTAACCCTGTTTTACAGTTTTGTAATCTTTTCTCTAAATGTGAAACTTCATACTTCTTTTCGGAATCTTGTAATGTATTCTCTAGGATGTAAATATGATGGTGATTGTATTCTGGACTCACTTCGTGTGAGGTAACCTTATTTGATCCTGTGTATCGGTGGTTTATCGGGAGTTACCCGACAGGCCAAGGGATTATACCGTTTTGAAGCACGTTGGAGCCTCTGTAGTGGACTCGCGTACTTGAGCCGGTATAATTCAGGTTGGTTCTGCCACAGCTGGTATCAGGCTATAAGGTTACCCTGGAAGATACATTTTACCTTTAAAATACTTTCAGTATAAAAGTTTGACCAACAAAGTATTTGGCAAAACTACGTTGGATTCGTTAAGGATTGAGCTTAGTCGTAAGCCCTAGGGTAATGTTTATGAGGGAATAGAGGTGGCTATAGTATAATAATCCTAATACCAGCCTTACTTTTCTGTCAAACTTAAATTCATGCACAACTCAACCTTCATTCTGTAACGACACCTTCGACGATGAGGTAAGAAGGTAAGGATCCTCAGCCAACTGAGAGAGCTTGGCCTTCCGTCGGTGATGCGAACCGAACGCTGTTTTCAAGAGTGGCCTACTTGAGATGCTGCCAATATACCAACTTCGGTTGATTATTTGGGAGTATATGGTTCGGCGCAGGGTATGGCGATCGCAGATCATACCCCGCATTTTGCGGTACCCCGTGAATACGTTATCTCGATAAGTATGTCAACGTTGTCTGTACGGCGGTAATTGTACAGATGCTGTTTCTATAGTGAACAGTAATGATTGGGGACGCTTTCATGACATGTGGCTGAAAGGTTCAGTATATACATATTGTGTTTTCTGGCAGGAATGCTAACCACGATTCGATAGGTTCTAAACGGTTAGAATTATCGACTAGATATTACAGGGAGAAACGTATTTATATGATGCCACCGTACTTAACACGTAAGACAAGATTACTTGGCAGTTATTTTTGGTTGTGAGGACGTGTAGAACGTGCTGCATCATGTTATGATGGATTGACCTGATTGCTTGTTTGTTATGTGGGTGTACTGAAATATGTTGCTTGTGCTATCTTAGAGTTGAGAATGTCTTTTGTGAATCAAGTAAGTTGAGTCATGTTTGAACCTTATCATCGATCTTAGTTTGACAGCCAAATCAAACCCTTGATTTCGCTTTGAATCTGCTTTGGCAAAACATTGAGCTTCCTCTTTGATGGTTAAACCTTGATAATCATCAGCAAATCCTTCAATCATCATCTGGTGATCTATCTATCCTTTCTTGGTGTTGTACTGGTATCGTTGGCTATTCTGGTTACAACTCTGAAACTACACCTTCAATTTTTGCTCAGATGATTTTGAGTAAAATAAAAAGATTTATGGTAAAAGTCCTGCATCATACCTATATCATCTTTGGTCAGTGCATGGTGTTGCATCGTCATCGCAATCATAGACTACTAATGGGTGTGCCTCCGGTAAACTTTGGGTTGTCTTCGGTTTCCTAAGTCTTCTTGCTGCTGTTGGCACTACAAGGTTGTTATTCTCTTTTGTGGTGGTGTTTAATCACATGACCATGATGCCGTGTCGGAACCTAAGGCTCATGTGCGCTGCAGCCATATGATTGAGCCATTAGGAGCGCACTGGTGACTAGGTCTATGTGACGTAACCCCACTGCATCTCTTTCTATGCAACCTTACTAGTGTCCTAACTTTTGATCCTCGTCTAGGATATAGGATACCAGGTGTTAGTTCCGAGAGAACGGTTGTAGGATGCGAGTCATATGCATCATCAATCATGAGGGTATGCATCATACTCCATGCATTTCATACGTGCATACATTGCTAGTATCATCATCCTTGCATCATGGTGTATGCATCATTTGCTCAACATCATGGTAATGCATTGTGGCATATGCATCATTTCGGTCGTGCATGGGATCCCTCATTCTCATGTTGCATCATCATTGCAATCATACATCTCAACAGAGCATCACATTCATGGCTATATATATATCGAGCATTGCACTCTGAGTAGAGCATTTTGTCATTATCCCTTGATTGCATCAATATAAATGAGCATGTTTTGCAATCAATATCATGTAAATCATTCAGGTAATAAACTCTGAGCAAGAATGTTTCAAATATCACTTATCAGTCTCTTGTGCTATTCTTACTTGCTATTCATGAGTTTTGTGATGAATGTCGCCGACATTTATCATCCTTATGTTGTGATCTTAGCTCTATGAGAATTTGATCACCTTTTCCTCTCATATCTTATTAAACTCATCTGTGTACAATCTCCTCATGCTCTCGTTATACTCATTTCGTCCTTCTCTCGTCATCAACCTCAATCTTTTCTAGTGCGATTGCTTCTTGCCATTTTTAATGGGTGATTCACTTCTCTTCCCTTAGAGCCTTTCGTCCGAATCTCGGGACGAGATTCTTTTTAGGGGGGAGGGCTGTGACAGTTCATGTATTTGTAAATTAGATATATTTTGTTAGTGTGAAATATGTATTTTTTTGTATAAAGTTAAGTGTGTTTATGTGAAGTTTTTGAAAATTTAAAGTGCAAGTAAAAAGGGTATTTTTGTAATTACAGAAAAACCTAGGGTTGTTTTTGCAAAATGTGCTGTATGGGAGGTAATTTCGAAATAAGGGAAGGGTGATTTTGCAAAGGTGTTTTTCTTATTCTATCCCTGTAAAAATTATGTAATTATCCGAAAGTTTCATTTGAAATGTGTGTGTTGAAGTGTGTAAAAATTTTGGGTAAAATGGTAAAAATAAGGATATTTATGTAATTTTATAAAAGTACAAGTCCTTTTATGCAAATGTTTGATTTACAAAGTAACTTTAAAATTTACTTAGGGCTAAAGTGTAAAAGAGCAAGTCATCATGACATGCCTATCCAATCATTATGACGAGTCTATCCCGTCATTATGACGTGTCATAAATACTTGCATTTAGGTCCTGAATTTTATAAAATTATACTTTTAGGACAAAAGCAACTCAAATCCGACTTTTATTCAAAGATTCACGTGTAAAAATGTAATTTTGAGTTTTTAAACTTGAGCCCTAAAGCAATATTGTAGAGTTTGAAAAACTCTCCAACTTTCGTTTTGGGCATTTCTTTATTTGGGTTTTACATCAACGGGAAAATTTTAGTTATACAAACAGGTCCCTGCAGTTTTCAGAATTTGCGCATAAGTCCTTGGAGAAGTCTGTTCATCCTTCTCCTCTATCTCCTTATCCCTGGCGCCTTCCGCTGTCTCCATTAAATCCACTGCTGGCGTTGTTCCCTTAGTCTCCATCCCTATCCCCTCCCTCTCTCTCTTCCGTCCACGGGCACAGGGAGCAGCAGGCACTCGAGCTCGGGCAGGCGGAGGCCGGCGCTGGCGGGCGAGCGGGCCCAGATGGCGCGGCCTGAGGCAGGTGGCGCGGCCCCGGAGCGCTGGCGGGGCGGCGCCCAGGCGGTTGCAGGCAGGGCGAGCGGCGGCCCAAGCGCGGCGGCTGTGGGCGGCCCCACGCGGGGCACTGCGCGGCCGGCGGCGCGTGGGAGCCGAAGCGGCGCGCGCAGGCGGCGGCACCGAGCCAGGGCGGCGTGCGGGGCCGGCTCTGGCGCAGTTGTGCGGGGCGCGGAGTCCCGGACCAGGGGCGCGCGGCTGGCGGCCCAAGCGGGGCGAGCGGAAGCTGGGCGGAGGCAGCGGCTGGTGCAGGGGCAGCGCAAGCGGGGGAGCGAAGCGCGCGCGGGAGCCGAAGCGGCAGTGCACGGGCGGCCTGAGCACGGGCGCGTGCGGCTCGGCAAAGTCCTGGCGGCGCGCGCGTGGACATCGCGGGAGGTGGGCCCAGGAACAGACGCGCGCGTGCCCAACAAGCTGACGGCGTATGGGTGTGACGCAAATTCATGAGCGGCACGGCTGGCAGTGCAGGAGCGAACGTGAGCGACGCCGAGCGGGTGGCGCGAGCGTGCGCGCAGTGTCGCGCGGAAGCTGGCAGTGTGTGCAGGTATTGGGCGACCGGAGCAAGCACGGCACAGATGCAGGCGGCGTGAGCGTGTGAGGGCAGGAGCAGGATTCGAGCGGAGGTGAACGGCCCGGAGCGAGCAGTGAAGTGCAGGGCGGTTTCAGATGCGAGAGCAGCAGCGCAATACGGGCCACGGACGCGCACGGTTCGGACGTGCGCGAGCGGAGGGGAGGCGTGGCGGCTCGGGACCGACTCGCACGAAGGGCGACGAGATCGCGCACGGCAGTACCTTGGCAAGGACGGTCGCGGAGGGATCTGCGACGCGGCAAGGCTGAGGCGAGTGCGGCCTGACAACAAGAGGAAGAAGAATAACCATGCAGGGCAACGACGTGCAGAGCAATGATGCGTGGAGGTGGCGACCGGATGCGGTGAGCTCCCTTGATCCTCGTGGAGGCAGAGAAGTGCTTATAGTGCGACAAGTCAGAAGAAGAAGTTGCGGAGCGAAGGCGGCGATCAGGCGTGACGAGCTCGGAGGAGACACGCACGGCGAGCTCCCTTTATCCGTGCGGAGGTCGAAGCAGGAGCAACGCGACGCGAGTCCGACGCGCGACGCAGGACTGACGGCCGGCTTCATTCGTTCCCGCAGGCACGTGCAAAGCAACAGGCTACGCGCGAACAGGTTGAAAGCCAGTGATGCGGGAGCAAAAGAAAGTTTAGCTCGTGAGCGGATGGACCCTGGAGGTCTGCGAAGGAGTTGACCCAGCGAACCCATTCGGCTCCATCGTCTCGTCCCAGGAGTCCATGACATCCAGCAGTTCCTATTCCTCGTCAATCGCCGAGCAAGACCACAAATCACCGCGGGGATTACCTTTTCGGCCATTCTCTACCCACTGCGATCCCCGGCAAACTTCTTCGGCATCCATGGAGTCTCGTCATCGTCGAGTTTTTCTTTTCGCCGATCCTATCGCCACGGAACTTCACTTTCCGTCCGTTCTTTTCTATAACCAAGGTTTGTCCTGTTTCTTTGAATCTCCTTAATACCGGCGATTCCTTTGCCGGAATATCGTCATTATCTTCCTGTTATCTGTTTTCCCGGACCAGGGACTTGATTGCTATATTTTAAAAAGTTCTAGGGTGTTCTTTGTAAATTTTCCAAAGCTTTCTGTATTTCAAAATGATGTACTTCTACATTTCATAGATTTTCGTAGGAAGTTCATAAAAATGTAAAACCAGTTTTGTTGAAACCCTAAGTTAAACTCTACAAGTTTTATGTTGTGATCTTGAGTTGAAGTCTTTGATGTGTGGTTTAGGTCAAATGTTAGGGAATGAATGTTTTATTGTGCTTTATATTGTATGCTTCATAGAATATATGTCTTAGATAGAAATGTGTGATATTTAGTTAGTCCTTTCATATGAGTGCTCATATCTCTGCCCTCAAGACATTGTCCTCGTCTTGATTATCGTTTCCTTAAGGTTCTCTTCGTATAAAAATCTATGTTAGTCCGTGTCTATCTACTGCTTAGCCACTACATCTCTGCAGCTATGCTTTAACGTCGGCTTTTAGCTCAGCTGCTAAACATCCGTTTCCTTTGAATCTATGATGTTTCATTGTAACGGCTGTCCGCCGATACATTTCTTTCGGTATGTTTCTACCCTCGGCTGGTTAGCTGATACGGTCATTACCTTTCTAGTATCGGCTACTGCCGATACAGTTCTTTTGTTCTGTTCTACATCGGCTGTACATAGTCGATGTATCGGAGATGCACACGCAATCTTAGGACTTTTTCTATCGGCTGATCTAAGCTAATCCTAGTTGTCTTCCATATCGATCAAATGTGGTCGATCCATCCTTAGTTTTCCATCCTTATCCACACACTTCTATCAGTCGATCTATCGACTGAGAGGTCGGCCTTATACTTATCGGTCATATACCCTTAACCACACTCCATTCAGCTATACGTCACTCAATTGTTGTGCTGACGTAATTGAGTTGATACAACCACACCTAGTTACCTAGAATAACACTTAAGCACATCCCAGTTAAGACAACTGCTTTAGGAATCATTCCTCTGCCAAAGTAATCGATGCTTTCATCGATCATCTAGGAACCCGATAGACCTTTCCATCGGCTAAACTCTCGTTGTTTCCAATCGGCTCTGTTGTAACCTTCAACAAGTAGCCGATCATAATTAGATGTCCTCTTAAAGCTCTATCTAAGTTTAGTTTCAGATCTTTCGGTTGATATGTGAATAGTGTGTTATATGAATGCTAGGTTGCAATTGTATTGTGAAGTAAGGTAGTGTTATGTACACGCTTTGAATGTAATGTCGCATTGCATGTAGATACGATTACTTCGGCAACGGTACCTACGAGATCTCCCCGGAGTCTACGGAGGATGTTTCTGAAGACCAAGTGAACGTCACCAAAGGATTAACTGAAGCCCCGAACCAAAGTTCGGAAGATATTGACATTTCTGACTTCAGTCCCACCAGTAAAGGCAAGCCCCGGACATATCCCACTATTTTATTTACACTGCAATCTATGTCTATCCATATTATATCTTGCATTAAGTCTAGGAATTGAAGTGAAACCCTAGATGCATGAATTCTAGGAATCCAATGTAATGCTCCCGAGTCCTTAACGGATAGACGCTCCGCTAATAGGGCCGGTAGAAGTCGGGTGATTTCCTGTCACTCGCGCGATATAGGAGTTGTAATGATTACATTTCCGTTATCACTATAAGGATGCCGGACGGGAGTTTTGTGCGGTATCATGGTTGAGATGATACCCCGTCTGTGTTGATGAATCTGATAAGGTCGCAGTGTGTGGAAGTGCGGGTTAAGTGTTTGAAAGTACTAGCCACATGCCGTGAGTTATGGGTAAGCGGTAAGCCTAGTAACCAATCGGCCCGAGGAGTGGACATACCTCCCACCACTCGATTGCTTCTTCTGGTTACTTATGTTCGACTGAGGAAATACGTGTTGCAAGGGCAACCAGGAATACGGGTTTTGTAGTCGCGCTACAGACGTATGTCCTGCACGAGTGATGTGCGTATGTTCCTGCAGTCGCTTGTGGTGGCTCTGATCCACGAGTCGGAATGAAAGGTAAACGGTTGCTTCGGAACGACCCTGTGGTGTTCCAAGCGTGTGAGTTAGGTTTACCTTGCAAGGTTGAATCTCGATTCAGGAATCGTCCGCCTCTCACGATGAAATGAGACTGCTTATCCCCTTTTCCACATAGAGTAACAAGAGCAATATTATGGTTATCAAAGATGATGCTTGACCAAAGATTATACCATGCTTGCTTAGATATAGGTGCTTACTTAGAATGGATAATTAACTAGAATCTGTAAGCTAAAACTTGAAATTAAGGATCTACTCTTTGTTGCTTTTCAGCTGAAACTAAACCCAGAACCATTATAAGCTCTCATAAGTCTAGTTATGGGCTAAGTATACCCAATCCCGGGTAAGCCTTGCTGAGTATTAGTATACTCAGCCTTGCTAGTTAAATGTTTTGCAGGTGATGTCTTGAAGACCCTACTCTTCCCTTGCCTTGGCCCTATGCTCTCCCAGAAGGTTGGTCCGAGGAATGGGATCCGTCCCCGACCAATACTGATGATCTCGAGTGATGTCGTGTCTGGGCTTAGCATGACATCCACCTTGACGACGTGTTGTAATTCTTCGCGTATGTTTTCCGCTGCTTTTAACCCTAGTTTTACAGTTTGTAATCTTTTCTCTAAATGTGAAACTTCATACTTCTTTTCGGAAACTCTTGTAATGTAATTCTCTAGGATGTAAAATATGATGGTGATTGTATCTCTGGACTCACCTTCGTGTGAGGTAACCTTATTTGATCCTGTGTATCGGTGGTTTATCGGGACGTTACCCGACAGGCCAAGGGATTATACCGTTTGAAGCACGTTGGAGCCCTCTGTAGTGGACTCGCGTACTTGAGCCGGTATAATTCAGGTTGGTTCTGCCACAAATGTGCCCAAAAGTAAAAGTGTAGAGATTAACAAGATCTACAACTTTGCTTTAAGGTTTAGTTTCAAAAGAGTTAAGGATTTGAATCTATTTTAAAACTTGGAAAAATTTTAAACTCCGAAGAAATCCTATTTAAAATCTACACTCCAATTGAATCCTTAGGGTAGTTTCACTTCTATCTGTGGTTTAAAAGTAAGTAGTTGCTTCTTGCAAAACAACCCTTTACATATTTTGATTTTACCTACCATTCTCACACATTTTGCACCAAAGGACCTAAATTTTCCAGAATTACAAAAAGACCCTTTTGCCTTTACATTAAATTTTTTAACACACATACATAAGATCAAACACACAAACTCATATTAGAATCTAGTGTGTTTTAATCCAAATACCTGAATGTCACAGCCTCGCCCCCAAAAAAGAATCTCATCCCGAGATTCCGGAACAGGATGGAATTGGACGATCAGATTTGGGAGTTGGCTTGAAGGAAGTCTGGAAAGTTACGCTGAAGATACAACTCGGTTTCCCAAGTCACTTCTTCTTCAGTGTGATGGTCCCACTGAATTTTGAACATCCTAATGGTTTCTCTTCTAGTACTTCTTTCTTTGGTGTCTAGTACTTTGATCAGATGCTTGGTATAAGATAGATCCGGTTGGATTTCACTAGATTGGGAATCAATGATCTCGGTAGGAATTTTGACGCACTTCCTAAGTTGAGATACATGGAAGATATCATGAATGGCCACTAGTTGAGAAGGAATTTGAAGACGATATGCTACGGGTCCACAGACTTCGATAATCTCGAAGGGTCCGACATATCGAGGGGCAAGTTTTCCTTTTACGCCGAACCGTTGAATACTCGGGTAGGAGATACTCGAAGATATATGAAGTTTCCAACCTGGAACTGTAATGGTTTGCTTCATATGTCAGCGTAGCTTTTCTATCGAGATTGGGCTGCTTTTAGATTTTTCTGAATAGTCTTCACCTTTTTCTCTGCTTCAGTGACAAGGTCAGGTCCAAAGATTTTACGCTCGCCGGTTTGTGACCAACTCAAAGGAGTTCGGCATCAGGAACCGTATAATGCTTCGAACGGAGCCATCTTGAGACTTGTCTGATAACTATTGTTGTAGGAAAATTCTGCCAGTGACAAGCATTTGTCCCAATTTTTGTTGTACTGAAGTACGTAGGCTCTAAGCATATCATCTTGAATCTGATTTATCCTTTCAATTTGCTCGTCTGTGTGAGGATGATATGCAGAGCTTCGGATTAACTTAGTTCCAAGAGCATGTTGAAGTTGTTCCCAGAATCGAGCGATGAATTGTGCTCCACGATCAGAAATGATCATCTTAGGCACTCCATGGAGACGAACAATTTGATCTAGATAGATCTCAGCATACTTTTTGGCGTTGTAAGTAGTATGCACAGGAAGGAAATGGGTGGTCTTGGTTAATCGATCAACGATTACCCAAATAGAGTCATGCCTTTGGGAGGTGTTGGGTAAGCCAATGATGAAATCCATGCTGACATCCTCCCACTTCCAAGAGGGAATGGGTAGAGGTTGAAGAATACCAGCAGTTTTTAGATGACTGGCCTTAACTCTTTGGCAAATATCACACTCCGAGATATACTTTGCAATTTCTCGCTTCATACGAGTCCACCAAAAGTTCTATTTCAAATCTTGGTACATCTTGGTACTGCCGGGGTGCATAGAGAATTTGGACAGATGGGCCTCATCCAATATCTGCTTATGAAGCTTATGGTCCTTGGGTACAACGATACGCTCGTTGAACCATAGAACCCCTTCGTGATCTACTCGAAAGCACTTGTACTTTTCTTCTTCTTGTGCTAACTTCTGCTTGATGATTCTGACCCCTTTGTCATGCTGTTGTGCCAGGATAATGTTATCCCTAAGTGTATCTTTAACTAAGAGATGGTTCAAGCTACCTTGAGGAATGATCTCTAGATTGAGCTTCCTTATCTCCCAACAAAGAGTTTCATTGAAAGCCTCTACTGACAAGCAAGAGCAATGTGCCTTGTGGCTAAGTGCATCCGCAACAACGTTGGCCTTGCCTGGATGATAGTGTACTTCTAGATCATAATCCTTGATAAGCTCTAGCCAACGTCTTTGCCTCATATTTAGATCCACTTGCGTGAAGATGTACATGAGGCTTTTATGGTCAGTATAGATATGGCATTTTGTACCCATCAAATGATGTCTCCAAATCTTTAGTGCATGGATAACGTCTGCGACTTCAAGATCATGTGTAGGATAGTTCTGTTCATGAGTCCTGAGTGCTCGCGATGCATAAGCAATCACTCGGTTGTCTTGCATAAGCACACAACCAAGTCCGATTCCGGAAGCATCACAATAGATGTCAAAAGGTTTGGAAATATCCGGTTGAGCCAAAACTGGGGCAGTAGTGAGATGTGCTCTGAGGGTGTGGAATGCATCTTCACATTTCTAATCCCAGGAGAATTTAACTCCTTTCTTCAGTAATTCGGTCATACGCTTGGCTATTCTTGAGAAGTCAAGAATGAAACGACGATAATATCCAGCTAAACCAAGAAAACTGCAAATCTGATGGACTGACGTAGGAGGTTTCCAGTCCAGCACTTCTTGGACTTTACTTGGATCAACAGATATACTATCATTGGAGATGGTATGTCCCAGAAATTTAACGGTATCCAGCCAAAATTCACATTTGGAGAATTTGGCATACAAGTGGTGGTCTCTCAATCTCTGAAGAACAACATGGAGATGTTTCGCATGATCTTTCAGATTTTTAGAATAGATCAGAATATCATCAATTAAGACCACTACGAATTTGTCAAGTTCTTGCATGAAGATAGAGTTCATGAGATACATGAAGTATGCTGGTGCATTGGTAAGACCAAACGACATAACCAGATATTCATAGAGTCCATATCTGGTGGAAAAGGCTGTTTTTGGAATGTCACTTGGCCTGATCTTGATTTGATGATATCCGGAGCGGAGGTGAATCTTAAAGAATACCTGGGCTCCGGCTAACTGATCGAACAGAATGTCAATGCGGGGCAGAGGATACTTGTTTTTGATGGTTACCGCATTGAGGGGACGATAATCTACACATAACCTTAAGCTATTATCCTTTTTCTTCACGAATAGGGCTAGATAACCCCATGGTGAAGCACTCGGATGAATGAAACTCTTATCAAGGAGGTCCTGGAGTTGGATTTTTAACTCTGCCAACTCATTGGGTGGCATACGATAGGGCCTCTTAGAGATGGGGGCTGTGCCGGGTTGTAGTTCTATGACAAACTCAATATCCCTGTCTGGGGACATTCCAAGCAAATCATCTGGAAAAATATCTGGGTATTCACAAACAATAGGGATGTCCTTTAACTTGATCCCTTCTACAGCATAGGCACAAGAGTTGTTGCACTCCTGTTGTGGAAGATAGAGAATAGTAGTTTCATGATCGGGTAAATCTATCTCCACGACTCGGGAAAAGATATCCAATGATACTCGGTGCCTAGTCATCCAATCCATGCCTAGGAGGACATCCATTCCTTTTAGGTCGAATAACAGTAAATCTATTTTTATCAGATTGCTACCCAACTGAATTGGCACCTTTCTATAAATTTGATTTGATGCAATTTTACCGCCAGGAGTCGCTATCATATAGGCTCCTTTAGTAGGATAGAAATCCAGGCCTACTTTTGTTCCCCATTTTGAAATGATAAAACTATGGGTTGCACCAGAATCAAAAAGTATAATCACGGGTTGATGGTTTATAGAGAAAGTACCTGTCATTATTGGCGCACCCTTGGGGAGTTCGGAGATAGTTGTGAAGTTCACCCTCCCATGGCGGACTTGTACCACCTGCTTCTTGCCCTTCCCCTTGTTGTTCAGGCTGGATGTTTGCCCTTGGAAAGATTTCCTGGGTTGAGGACAATCCCGGATGAAATGGGACAAGCTGCCGCAGTTGAAACAACGATTGTTGTTGTTTCCTTGATTAGACGGCGGAAAGCTCGGCCTTGGGCCTTGCTGCTGGGGTTGTGGTGTCGGTGGCCGATTGAATCGAGCCTGCTGGGGAGGCCTAGCTACCCATCTGCCTGGTAGATTGTTTAGGGGTGGGGCTCGGGTAGCGGTATTCTGGACCAACCGATACCTTGGTGGTTGCGCATTTGAGGGTCCCGTGGGTGTCTTCCGTTTCTTTTCTGCCCGGTGGGCTGAGATGCAATCCTCCTGAGTAATGGCCATATTGACCAGTTCATTGAAGTTGTCGGCCCTTACCAGGTTCAGCCGTTCCTTAAGCTTTGTGTTTAGGTCTCGACGGAAGCGATCCCGTTTACGGGCGTCAGTGTTCGCATGATAACCCGCGTACTAGCACAGGTGATTGAAGGCCTGTGCATACTGCATGACAGTGCAGGTTCCCTGAGTCAAAGCGAGGAATTCATTGAGCTTTCGCTCAATGAGTCCCTCTAGAATGTGGTGCGCTCTGAAAGTGGTCCGGAATTCGTCCCAGGTGACAACATGACCAGTTGGCTGCATGGCATAGTAATGGTCCCAGCATATGCATGTGGTGCCGCGAAGTTGTTGAGCCGTGAAGAGTGCCTTGTTCGCGTCTGAGCATGGTGCAGACAACAATGCGAACTTGGACTCTATAGTGCGGAGCCATGCGTCAGCATCGAGGGGCTCGTCTGTTTTATGGAACAATGGGGGCTGGGTGCTGAGAAAGTCTTGGTAGCCAGCCGATGGATGTTCATCACAGCCTCGGGATGGGTGATGAAACTGGTTCATCTGGGCCTATACTAGCTGGTTAAGGAGTTCCGTCTGTCGTGCCATGACCTCAGCTAAGTTTGGCGGTGCTGGTGGCGGTGGTTGGGAACCGCTAGCTTGGTCTAACCGGAAACCTTCTAGGGTTCCACGTGTAGCTCCAACCATCTGAAACAAAGGAGATGTCCATTATTAACAACATATTCTTGCTCCCATTTTCAGAAGATATACCGCCATTTTAAACAGATATGTAATTCACATATTCTGTTTAACCAACTCATTCAAAGGGCAAGGATATCGATATGAACAACAGGACTCAAAGCTTAGATTTAAGGCAAAAACTGGTTATCCTTAACATATTACATCAGGGTGGTCTGCTTGCTAATAGTCTAGCCACACGTACACATACCATATATATTACAGCAAGTGGCCCTGGGTCCATGTAGACTACTCACTACCTATGTCACAACATTCTACACTAGTTACATTTGAAAGATCGATGATTTGGATGGACTAGAAATCGTCGAGGTCGCCTACGGAGGACTGGCTGCCGGAAGAGTGATCTGGCTAAGGGTTAGTCTCTGGGTTTCCATGCTCGAAGTCAAGATCAGAAACTCCTTCGATTTCCTCCGGTTCTTCTTCTTCGCCTTCAGGTGCTTCAGGTGCAGTAGGAGGTGCTGGCTGCTGCTAAAGTTCGTCGATGTGAGCGAGGGCGTCGTCAACCTCAAGGATGAGGTCATGGACTTGCTCCTGGAGGAACTCGATAATCGTGTTACGTTGAGTGATTATTGCATCACTCTCATTGATCTAATCCTCCCGGTGGACAATGGTCTCATTTTGCTCTCGATAATTTCCTCCTTTTCCGTGACCAATGCTTGAAGCTCTTCTATCTGAGTGACCCGTCGATCAGCATTTCTGTAGTGACCTTGGGCTATACCGGTCAACAGACTCATACCGCCGCGCAGCAAGATCTGATAGTGGTGCTAGACATTCATGAACCTGATGGTACCACGGAGCGTCTCTTCGGCTAAATCTCCCAGCATGTGGCCATAATGAGCTATCCGAAAATTCCACTCGGGATCACTGGAATCTATTGCTGGGAATAGGCCGATAGGATGCCCGGCAACTTCTACGGGATGCTGGTCGCAGAAAGTGTGGATGGCCTCAAGAGCTGCAGTCTCAAAGGTGTCAACGAGACGATAGCCAACCACATCGACCTTGATGGGCTGCCACTGAGAGCGAAAAGGGTGCTGAGGAATGGTCACCTTAACTCTGCACCGAGGAACACCTTCCTCCCTATATTCCAATCCCTCATACTATGGGGGCTCGGTGTAGAAGAATAACTAAGTGACTCCCACAAGAGGCGGGGAAAACCTTCCCAGTGCAAGGCATTGGTATGGAGATGCCCTGCGTGATCCCAAAAGACGTTTGAAGGAGCCGCCATCTGAAGCAAGAATTCAAATGGTGAGATTTTGAAGGATGCCGAGAACTCAACTAAGGCTGCCACAAGAATCCTATTGAAACCACACTAGAGATAGACAACACTCTATACGTCCTATCGGGCTGGCAAGCCCGACGGCATGCGTGGCGGCTCGGGCGGCGGCGGCGCGACGTGGAGGGGCAAGGAGAGGGCCAGCGCGAGGTGGTGAGCGGCGGGCGTGGCGCTGGAGGGCACGTGGCGTGGAGAAGAGCGGCGCGGGGCAGCTGGGGTTCGGGAAAGCGGCCGGCGAAGGCGGCGGTCAGGCGCAGAGGTGAAACAGGGAGAGGGAGGGGCTGGAGGTAGACGATGAGGTCTAGTCTGGAATTTATCTAAAATGCAGGGACTCCACTGTAAAGACAAAACAACTTTCAAACCATAGCTCAAATGAAAATGTGCCCAAAAGCAAAAGTGTAGAGCTTAACAAGATCTACAACTTTTCTTTAAGGTGTAGTTTCAAAAGAGTTAAAGATTTGAATCTATTTTAAAACTTGGCAAAATTTTAAACTTCGAAGAAATCCTATTTAAAATCTACACTCAATTAATCCTTAGGGTAGTTTCACTTCTATCTCTGGTTTAAAAGTAAGTACTTGCTTCTTGCAAAACAACCCTTTACATATTTTGATTTTACCAACCATTCTCACACATTTTGCACCAAAGGACCTAAATTTTCCAGAATTACAAAAAGACCCTTTTGCCTTTACATTAAAGTTTTTAACACACATACAAAAGATCAAACACACAAACTCATATTAGAATCTAGTGTGTTTTAATCCAAATACCTGAATGTCACATCCGTTCCCGGCCAACACAGGTCCTTCCGAATGATGTTGAGCTTGGGCTTAGCTCAATATCCATTCCACGATGTCTGGTCGTGTCGTATTTTACTTTCCGCTGCAGATACTCTAAGTTTGAAAAGTTTTGTATAAACTCATATTAGTTTGGTCTTGCCACCATATATGCTTAAATAATAATGTAATATTATGCCTGTGATGTAAAATTGTCGGTGTTTGTATCTCTGGACTCGCCTTCGTGCGAGGTACCTTGTTTGGTCCTAAGTTAGGTGGTTTTATCGGGACTTTACCTGACAGACCACGGGGTTACACCATTTGAAGTGCAAACTTACTGCCTTCCGAAAAAGGATCAGCGCACTTGAGCCGGTGTAATTCAGGTTGGTTCTGCCACAGATGGCGAGTCTGCATGGACTTCGGAGACCTCAATAGAGCTACTCCGAAGGACGAATACCCGATGCCTGTCGTGGAGACGTTGATCAATGCAGCTGTTGATCACAAGATTTTGAGTTTCATCGACGGCAACGCCGGCTATAACCAGATTTTCATGGCTTCGGAGGATATACACAAGACCGCGTTCAGAGTGCCCGGGGCAGTAGGATTGTTCGAGTATGTGGTCATGACCTTCGGGTTGAAGAATGCCGGCGCCACGTATCAACGTGCCATGAATTACATCTTTCACGACCTGATCGGCAAGTTAGTGGAAATATATATTGACGACATCGTGGTTAAATCTGCATCGGTTGAAGGACACTTAGGAGACGTACGGCAAGTTCTAGAACAAACCAGAAGGTTCGGGCTCAAGATGAATCCGAAGAAGTGCGACTTCGGCGTATCGGCCAGTTAGTTCCTGGGTTTCTTGGTGCATGAAAGAGGAATCGAGATCAGCCTAAAGAGTCAAGAAGCTGTAAAAACAATGGTGCCACCTACTACAAAGAAGGAGCTCCAGCAGCTCATTAGCAAAATCAACTTTGTCAGAAGGTTTATTTCCAATCTCTCCGGATGGATTGAGCCTTTTATGGAGTTGATGAAGATTAAAGCCAATGATGAGTTTCGTTGGGGGGCAGAGCAACAACAGACATTTGAAGAGATCAAGGAGTATCTGTCAAAACCACCCGTGTTAGTTCCATCCCAACAGGATAAGCCATTCTACGTTTACTTATCAGTAGGCGACACCTCCATTGCTTCAGTGGTGATACAAGTGCATGACGGCAAGGAGAGGGTTGCATTCTACCTCAGCAGAAGGATGCTAGATGCAGAGACCAGATATCCTAACATTGAAAAGTTATGCCTTTGTTTGTTCTTTACATGCACAAAGCTTCATCATATCTTGCTATCAGCTGAGACGATTGTCGTCTACAAATCAGATGTTATCAAGCACATGCTATCGGCTCCTGTGTTGAAAGGCCAACATGGAAAGTGGATATTTGCATTGTCAGAGTTCAATATCTGATACCAACCCGCGAAGGAGTCAAAGGGCAAATGCTGGCGGATCTCATTGCAGAAAGGATCAATACTAACATGGCAGCACTCTCCGTGCGCGCATGGGCCATGTACTTCGATGGATCGGCTTGTGGAGATGGATGTGGCATAGGTATCCTGCTTGTGTCACCTTGGGGGGCAACATATTCTTTTTCATTCAGATTACCTACCGCTTGCGCCAACAATCTAGCATAATATGAAGCGGTACGTAAGGGTATGGAGTTGCTTCATGAGGCCAGAGCTGAAGCAGTGGAAATTTTCAGGGATTCAAAGTTGGTGATTTCTCAACTCACAGAGGAGTACAGGTGTGAGAGCGAGTTGCTCTTCCCGTTATGGGTACAATGTCAAGAGCTGATGGCCCAATTTAGGTACATAAATTTCTATTGGATACCTAGGATACAAAATTCAGAGGCCAATGATCTTGCACAGATGGCTTCGGGATACAAGGCTGTGGTAGACAGAGCCGATCTTCAGGTACACCTACTGGAACAAGGAGATTGGAGAGCTGATATCTTCAATTACTTGAAGGATCCGGCTCGGGGGGCACCTAAGAGGACACGCTACAGGGCCATGAAGTACGTCCTAATAGGGGACGACATGTTCTACAGGACTTTAGAAGGATTGTTACTCAAATGCTTGGGGCCGGTTGAATCCAATCAGCTCTTACACAAAGTCCATGAAGGCACCTGTGGGACTCATCAATCGGCTCACAAGATGAAGTGGCTAATTAGGCGATCAGGGTATTACTAGCCCACCATGCTTGAAGATTGCTTCAAATATTATAAAGGAAGTCAGGCATGTCAGAGGTTCAGGAAGATTCAGATGGTACCTGCATCAGTAATGAACCCTATCATCAAACCGTGGTAGTTCAGAGACTGGGGCATGGATATGATCGGCAAGATTAATCCTCCATCTAGCAAAGGCCACCAGTTTATTTTGGCCATCATAGATTACTTTACAAAGTGGGTGGAGGCGGTTCCCATAAAGTCGGTAGCATCCAAAGATGTTATTAATTTTGTCAAGGAACATGTAATTCATAGGTTCGGAATTCCTCAGACCATTACAACAGATGGAGGTTCAGTCTTCATTTCAGAGGAATTCAAGAAATTCGCCACCGATATGGGCATCAAGCTGATCAGGTCATCTCCATATTATGCCCAAGCAAACGGACAAGCTGAAGCATCCAATCAGAGCCTTACCAAGTTGATCAAGAGAAAGATTGATGAATATCCTAGGCGTTCGCATGAGGTCTTAGCAGAGGCATTGTGGGCATACCATATTTCTTACCATGGAGCAACAAAAACTTCTCCTTATCACCTGGTGTATGGACAGGAGGCTGTATTACCGTGGGAGATTATGGCCGGCTTGAGACGCATAGAGTTCCAAAATGACCTAATAGTTGAAGAATATGTTGCTTTGATGAATGACAATATTGAGGACCTTACGGAGCTCAGACTTTGGCCACTTGAGAAGATCAAAGAAAATAAGGTCAAGGTAGCTTGCGCGTACAACAAGAAAGTCAAGCCAAAAGAATTCCAAATTGGAGATCTTGTTTCGGAAGCGGTGCTACCATTGGGGACTAAGGATACAGCGTATGGCAAATGGTCTCCAAATTGGCATGGGCCTTATAGGGTTGACCAAGTCCTACCTGGGAACGCATATATGCTTGAGGAGTTAGATGGTGTCAAGTTTCCGGTGGCGGTCAATTGTCAACATCTCAAGAAATACTTCCCAAGTATGTGGGATGATGGGCAATGAAGCCGATGCTACACATCAGGCTGTGAGTCGATGCATTCAGTTGGTCCATACAAGTGAAAGCCGATGCTACGCATCAAGCTATGAGCCGATGCGTTTAGATGGCCGGTGCAAGTGAAAGCCGAAGTTACGCATCAGGCTGACACAAGGAAAGGGGGCCGACACGTGCAATCGGCTCACATATATAGAAAAACATATTTTGTACCCAACGCACTGAGTTGGTCAAATAGCTGATGTATAACCATTGACTTTAGAATTTTAATTCGAGCACATGCAGGTTTTGAAAGACAGCAGGCTACAAGAGGTGATTACAAAGTAGTCTACTGATGGAACTCATCGATTGCTGCGATAGCCTCAAGGCGGACGCGATCAGCTTTAGCAATCACTGCTTCATCATCCTTGTCCTCACCTAACACTATCTGGCAACTCAAAATGCTCAGCTCTGCGAGTTCTATCTTCAGCTGGGTAGTCAAGTCCTTTGTAGCTCGTTTGGAGCTGGCTATGAGGTTCTTCTCTTCCTGGATGCGCGGCTCGGTTGCCCGGACCTTTGCCTTGAGGTCTTCTAACTCCTTCTCCAGAAGATGAAGCCTTTGAGAATGTGCAAAAGTGTCAGTCTTGGCGTCCAAAGCCGCCTTCTTCTTGTTAAGCAGTCGACACCTCTCGACAATATCAGTTTTAAAGGGGGCTTTTGAACGGCGGGCTTCAATCCTATGCTGAGCCTTTTCTACCTTTGCTCGAAAGAAAAGGAGATGTCCGGTTGGCCAGAGCTTGATCTGAAGGCCTTCCGGGAGTTGGGGCCTGATCTCCTCAAGAATTTGCCTTACTCCATCGGAATCCTGGAACAAAGCATCAATTGGAACCGATAGCAGGCCCTTCATGCGAAGGAGTTGGCTAGTGACACCGGTCGGCTGTGGCTGATGATCATCCGCTTTGAGTATGGCCGAGCCAATGGATGCAGGGTCAAATGAGAGCAACTCCGAGAGGTTTAGACCCTGAAAGAAGATAGAAAATTAGTACGGCATAGGGAAAGGAAGATGTAAACGGCTCGGAGATAGAACGCACCTGTTTTGGAGAAGGATTGATAGCCGATGAGGTGACGATCGGCTCCTACAGACGCACCCTTGCTGGAGAAGGATCGATAGCCGATGAGGTGGCGATCGGCTCCTGCAAACGCATCCTTTCTGGAGAAGGATTGATAGCTGATGAGGTGATAATCGGTCCTGCAGCTCATGAAGGTTGACCAGAGTGTCGACTATTGTTGCAAGACTCTCTAGAGTTTCCAGGATAGGATCCTAAAGGTTGACCAAGGGGTTGACTACTGTCACAGGGTTCTCTGGATCTTCTAGAGTTGGGTCTTCTTGGTGCGCTTGCTCTTCCCCACTGGAAATATCCACGATATCGGCCTGCAAGCAAGGAAAGAGCAATTAAGTCGAAATACATGTTCAGAGGACCAATTATAAAGGGACAATCCAAACCTGGTGGATGTTTGGAGCTTCTTGATCGGTAGAAGATGGTCCATCTTCCTTCCGAATCTTCCTGACAGTCATCTTCCTCGCCTTAGTTTGAGCTCGGGGGGCAGCAATGTTAGAGGCTCGCTTTCGCTTGGAGGCTGATTTTGCAGAATCAGGCTGGATCCGCATTATGACCTTTCACAGGGGATTTGCGTTCTTGCCAAAGAGGACTACGGGGGCAACTGGTAAGAACTTGAAAGTGGAGCCATCATCATTCTTGGGCTCCGGACCATCCTCCTGCTGCAGAGAGAACAAACGGAATTAGAGAAGGGGTTAAGAGGAGTCATGAAGAAGTACTAAACTGATGGTAATACCTCTTCCTCAGGGGCTTCATACTCAGCGTCAATCTGCTACAGCATCGGCCCCAAGGCTTTCCGAAAGACATGAGTCTTCCACATTAACCACCAGTTCCTGAAGCCGATGGGCGAAGAGGTGAATCATAAGTCAACAGGGATTCGGATGTGGAGATCAGTAAATAGGCTATAGCATCTTTGGCTGGTGAGAATATTGGGCAGGTCAGCTCTACTTATTGTCAGATGGTGGAGGAAGAAGTGGGGAGGAACTTGCCCAAGACCAAATTGCCAGGCTGCTAGGACCGGCTGGTAAAACTCATAACCTGGCTTGATAATTGTGTTGGAGGTACTCATGCCAACTGGAAGGAAGCAAGGGTAAATCATGATAGAGTATAAATGCCGAGTGCTATCATCATCGGCAAAGTCAGCCAATCTGAAGGCGATTAGGTTCTCAAAGATTTTAGAGTCTGTATAAGGGAGGAAGATTGGGTTGTCCAGGCCTCGGTAGAATATCCTAAACCAGTTTGAGGCATCTATGGGATTTAACTTGCTACCAGGAAGACTGTACAAAGCCTGGCTGAAGCTAGTACACCTAATTCGCCTCTCACTCTGATCTGGAAAAGAGTTATTGGCCAGAATAGGGAAGTTTGGTATGTGGTTCTTAAAATATAGTGAGCCCATAACTGGATGAACCGCCAGGGACCACCAGTTCTAAGTTTCTTTTGGGTAAGCAGGCTCGAAGACATTAGGTGAAGATAACTATAGACCTCCCAAAGGAACAATTTACCAAGGCCAACAGTACTACCTCTGGCCAGTTCATATGCTAAGGAGAGGTAGTTTTTGGTTGGGGCAAGGGAAGGACCGCAAAATAGGAGGTGTTCCAATCAAAGATTCAGAAAGGCTGTATGTTCTTTCTCAGTTACAGGGCCTTTGGTTTTGATGTGTTGGTTTAGGTAGGCACCCCAGTTTGTGCATTCTATTTTGGAGGATAGTTTAAAGGGGACCTCAGGCAGTTTGAAGGCAGAAGGGCTGGGTGATGCAATATCCAAACCAGTAAGCATCATGACATCCATGAGGGTGGGAGTCATTGGCCCATGGCCAAATAGAAAGCAGTTCAAGGCATCAGACCAAAAATAGCCGATGGTCTTTAGAAGGTTTTCATTCTTCTCAAGAGGGGACAGCGATAGAGACAGAGCATCGGCTATTCCTATGGTCTCCCATGTGGATTGGTAGGTTTTTGCTACTCTGTTATACCAGGACACCCAGCCCTCGGGAGGATTCGGCCAAGCATGTAGGCTGTCAGCCTAGGAAATCTATGCCTTGGCTTACAAATGGGATCCTATTAGCTTCGCAAGAAATCAGATCTACTGGACTCTCATAAGAATGAGGCCCAAGACAAAAGGAATTGGGAAAAGAAGGATGCGGCAAAAGAATATCTGAAACCTGAAGAATCAATAAGAGCAAACTAACCGGAAGGGATCACTTAATGCTTCAAGGGATCGAATAATTACTTCATTAAATTAGCAAAGGTCAGAGTTTTACCTTCAGACCAAGGACGCCCACATCAGTATTCGAGGGTTCCGCCATCTGAAGCCCCAATGAAGATCGAAGGCTTGGAAACTGGATCTAGGGTTTGTTGCGCGAGTTTCAAGTTCGTGCTCTCAGGCTTTGGTCCAGGTTTTTGTGATTGGATTTATGAGCAAGGGTTTTGGAGAGCAACTTGGATTCAGGGAATTTGTGAAGATCTGTTTCGGGAAGGTTCTGAATTTAAGCAAAACATGGAATTAGGTCAGAAATTGACTCAGATCCGGATCGGCATTTTGAGGGAAAGGACCGATGCGTTGCCATCAGCTCCCGGTAAATCGGCTTCTTGACAAATTGCGGATTAAAATGAAAGGACTTTATTCATAAGGGAAGTCAGTACAAAAGGGGAGGCGATTGCTCCTAAAGCTGATCTATTGGCTTGAACCTATGATCTACCACCAATAGGTGCCTGAGACTTTGCGGCGCTTGATCAGAGGAGCCACGCTAGCGTTGCTGCTATCGTCGTCGCTGCCGCCATCATCTCCGCTACTGTCTTCGGCTTCTTCATCATCATCTTTGTCATCCTCCGATGACCGGCCGAGCAGGAAGCCTCTTGCCACCGAGTCCTCCTCTGTTGATGGGGTATCGACTTCTTCCTCCGAGGAGGAGAAGTCCCCCTCCCAGGACATATCGTCCTCGTCGTCTTCATCCAGCTCCCCGCCAAAGAGGAGCTAGAGATCTTCACCGTTGGTTAGGATTCATCATCCTCTGACCAATTCTGGAAGTCCTACTCCTCTGCATCCCAATGCAGAGGAGGCAGGCCTCGTAAGCGGTGATTGGGTCATACTCTGGAGTTGCTTCTCGAGTGGACTCAGATTCAAAGGAAATGGCGGAGGAAACAGAGGAAGAGGAAGCAATTGCGAGAGAAGGAAGGGTGTATTGGTGCTGTTGCTAATGGCTGAAGGAAGGGGATGAGTGAAAAGAAATCTACTAGGGGCAGGTTATAAAGACAGAGTGGAATATGAATCGGCATCGTGACGGTTTCCAAGGAGTTAAATGGAGAGTAGTCACATCCCGTTGAAATGGAAATGGCACGCGTGTATGGATTTTGGAAGACGAAGAGGCGAGGCGATGGAAAAGAAAAAATGGTTTTGAATAATTATTGCCGAAACCAGGGGGCATGTGTTATCGCCATAATTTAGCTGGGCCAGAAGGTGGGCCGCGAGCAAGATAGGCTCAAAGGATAATTGTAATGGGCTTGCGAATTGGCCCCTGCGTGGGCGTTTTAAGGCCAGGATTGGCCATGTATCTAGATAGGTGTGTGCATTTAAATTAGTTTAGATAGAGATAACCAGGATTTATGTCGTAGTCAGTTAGGATTGATTAGGAGAGGCAAGTTTCCGGACTATAAATATGTACCTTGGACTACGAATAAACAACAACCATTTGCAAAACAACTCTCGGCGCATCGCTACCCCTGTTCTAGAGTTTCTCTCGGGTAAGTGCCGTGCAGCCCCGATCACGCTCCGCCTATCCGCGTGATCGGGCATTCCTACCTGTTTATCTTTGTGTTTCTCATACTGAAGTGTTGTTGATGGTGAGTAACACTAGTTATCTTAACATTTATAGGGGTGCATCGGCTTTTCATACCATATTCATGCATTGCCTGTTTCCTGTAAACATTTAGCTGTCCTTATGCCCGATCTCGGGTGTAAAGGCAGCACCTTGCTCTGTTTTCAATTAGTAGATCCAATCTGTTATGGTTAGTCTTTGTTCGTCAAAGATTTAGCTTAATATCCGTATGATTAGGCCCTTCAAACGAGTTAAATGATCCGGCAGTACGTTTGATGCTTTGTATTAATCTAAAAAGGGATTGTTCCGGAAATCGGCTTTATGTTGGTTTTTAGGCCTCTGTTTAGGTTGTTATTCTATTATCTTTTATATTTGTTAGGCTTAACTATGCGTAGGATGTTCCGGTTATGCGGTGAAAGCTTTAACCGTCGTAGATTGAATTAGCTTATTGATTACAGAGCAAGTTTTTCATTATTATCAGAATGTGTGCTTTATTAAAATACTTATATTTGATCTGATACTGGAAGACAATCGGCTCTTTACAGCCCATATCGGGGATCACCCGATGAGCCGATCACAGCTCGGACTAATGTTTGAATGTGTTTGTGCATGCAGGAAACTAACTAAAATCACTTCTACACCTTCCTGATCAGGTACAAGGTCAGGTGGCACGCCTAGCAACCTAGACGCCAGGTCGTATGCCAGATCCTAGGCCGTTGACCGAGGGACCGGGCCCACCAGCAGTCCCAGGAGCCTCTCGGCTCCTCGTGTTGCCTGTCGCTGCTCGCCGGTGGGTTTTGACCGACAACAGTATTGTCTTTGGTTGTTCCCCAACTTCTTGCCACGTGGATTGCGCTCAACGGCCGTGACTTCTTGGTCTGGTTTGTGCTTTCGGGTGTTCCCCTAGTGGTTTCGCTGGCTTTTGTCAAAGTGGCCATAGCCATTGCCTTGCTTGTCGTGGTTGCGCTTGGGGAAGCAGCCATTTTCCTCATTCTCCTGGTCAGCCCACCGTGCCATCATGTCACACAGCTCCACGGCAGTAGTCAGGGGATTGCGCCCGAAGTCGTGGTACGTATGCTTCGAGAAGAGCCCGTTCTGGAAGCAGCGGATGACGTCTTCGTCGGTGATATTAGCAATGGTGGCGCACGTCTCGAAGAAACACCGTGTGTGGGACCTTACGGTCTCATTCATCTCTTGCTTCACCTGGGACAGGTTGTGGCGAGTGCCCGCCCTAATCATGGATCCCTGGAAGTTGTCAATGAAGGCCCGCTTGAGGTCCTCCCACGATTCGATGGAGTTTGGCTTGAGGCTTTCAAGCCACATGAGGGGTACGGACTCTAGAGCCACCGGGAAGTAGAGAGGTTTGGTGGAGTTGGACCCCCCTGAAACTTTAATAGCAACAAAGTAGCATCGAATCCATGGCGCAGGTCCTGCTTACCATCGTATTTGGGGATTCCGACTGGTCTGAAGTCCTTTGGGTAGGACATGTTGGTGATGCTGGTGGTGAAGGCGAGGAAGCGATCGCTGTCGTCATTGTCGTGGTGCCTGCCGGTGCGGTCCCTTCTCCTTGCTTCAATAACATGCCGCGCGTCACGGCCTTCATTAATCTTCTGCCTGAGGTTGATCATGGAGGCATCGTGAAGGCTAGCCTCGAGTGGATCTTGGCCTTGATGCCTTGCACCATGCTAGTTGCTTGTGGATTGTTGTACATCTTGTTCATTATTTCCACGCGCGGACGGGTGGCCCTCGATGTGCTGGCGGCTGTCGTTCCTCCGGCTCCCATGGCCTCCTCTGAGGGTGCAACTGACCAGGGCGATATCGCCATGGCGCTCAGACCTTGAGGGCAGATTCCGAGTGGGAGAAACTAGATGTTGCCCATCGAGTTGCACAAGTGCGCACTGGGTCAGATACTGCAGCCTTTGTATCTGAGGATTGGGTGGGAATTGTTGAGTAAGAGGGTTGCTTCTGCGGCGTACAGTACTCCCGATCCGCGACTACTGCAAAAGCATTATTTAGATCCCTTGATTCGAGGGCGCGATTCTACGCGTTGCGCCTGCGTTGGGCGCGCTTGGCGTTCTTTGCCCGCCTAAGCCTTCGGTGCTCCTCATCTTCATCCTGGGGAGCATCAGCTGTGGGGTCATCGACTGAGACATCTGCAAGTTGCTCGTTGTCGTACTTGGGGTCCAGCTCGTCGTCCTCCGGGTTGCGAAGGGAGGCCATACAGACTTGATGATCCGGCGAGTGGTTAGTCGTAAGGCTGTACTTGAGTAGCTCTGTGCTACTTTCTCCTTCTGCCGCGATGGGAGAGAGAGGTCTACCCTCTTGAAAGGGTAGTTCCTGCATGAAGGCCATAAGGCGGGACTCGTAATCGAGTAGTCCAGAGGGCTCAAATCCCTTCCAGTACATGAAGCGTCCTTGCGGCGTTGATGTTATGGTTAAACCTAGATGGTTGCCCAAAAAAAGATTTGGTGTGGCTGTAGGGTTGCGAGTGGTTTTCAAGGGCGGGGGCCGCCTGACGAGAGGTGGCTCCCTTGTCTCTGAATCCTTCTCGGGACTAGCTTGATAGTGTAGTACTGCGCGGGGAGTACTCTTTGTTGGAGTCCGAGTGGATGTCGAAAACGGGGGCCCCCCAGCAAGTGGTGGCTCCCACGTCCATAATCTTGAGCAGCAAATCCAAATCCTCCTCCAAGTCAGAGAGGCATTTAGATTGTGTGGTCATTTTAGATTGGTTTGATTCCAACCCGACTAGATCTGGTGCGTCACGAGTGGAAGTCGCGTAAAAAACGGACATCTTTTTGATCTGCTGGGCCAGATCGGGAAGCAATAGATCGTTGAGGTTGTTGATGAACTCGTCGAGATCGCTGCTTGCAGTTGACGAAGAGGCCTCCGGCTCCTTGGAGTTGGCTAGGTGGCTGTTGAAGCCACCCAAACCGTTGGTGACGCAGATCTAAGAGCCGAAGATGAAAGTTGTGCCCCCGTCGAGCACAGCGCTGGTGAAGTTGAAAGATGCCATCGAATTCTCCGATGGATGCTCGATGAACACCCCTATCTAGCACGCCAGTTGTCGGTGTTTTACCACCATGCCCACCAAGGGATACCCCGAGGTTGTGAGTTTGTAGGTAGGGTGTCGCCGAGATCAGGAACTCGAAGGTGCAAAGAAACATAAGGTTTAAATAGGTTTAGGCCACCGAGAGCGTAATACCCTATGTCCTGTATGGTTTGTATTGCCTTTGATGGTGATTGTCCCCAAGAGGGTCCCTGTCCGCCCTTATATAGTTCGAGGGAATAGGTTTACATGGAAGCCCTAGTCGGGTACAAGCCCAAGAGTCCTACCCGAGTACTTCTCGGGTAGTTTCCTACCATATTCGACTAGTTTCACTATTGTACAAGTAGTCCTACAGCACTACGAGTAGTTACAATAGATGTAGGGCGTGGGCCATGTCCCATCTCGTATCCTAGGAGAAGTGTGCCACGTGGACAGTCCCGCGTTCCCGGATCTAACAGGATCCTCACATGATAATTGAACTTTATGATGATCTAAATTAATGTTCTTTTTTATGTTATTGTTACTTATCTCTTTTATTTATTTAAGGGTTAGTATAAACTTACACTTAGTTAATGCTTGGTAAGTAAAAGTTGGCCAACTAAAAATGCTTATCACAGTCAAACCATGTCAGATTTTTCTTGATTTTGGCCTTGCATGTCATATAATTTACTCCACTTTGTGAGTACCAACCATAAGTGTACTACGCTTGCTTTTTTAAAACCAATGTTGCTCAAAACAAGATAATTATCTGGAGTTCCCTGAAGATTTTGAGGAGTTCTAGGCGTATCTCTCCCACTCAAAACCGGTAAAAACCTGCAAGACCAAGAAAACTTCGAACCTGCATGACCGTAGTCGGAAGTGGCCAGCTTGTGATGGCAACAATCTTTGCCTCATCCACCTCAATGCCCTGTGATGTAACAACATAACCAAGAAAAGACACACGATCAGTGCAAAAGGTGCACTTCTCAAGGTTACCAAATAAACATGCATCACGCAAGACATTAAAAACAACACACAAATGTTCAAGATGTGCATCATATGACTTGCTGTAAATAAGGATATCATCAAAATAAACCACCACAAATTTACCAATAAAAGCACGTAAAACCTCGTTCATCAATCTTATGAAAGTGCTGGGCGCATTAGTTAAACCAAAAGGCATGACTAACCATTCATAAAGACCGAACTTGGTTTTAAAGGTAGTTTTCCATTCATCCCCTAAAGCCATACGAATTTGATGATATCCACTACGTAAATCAATCTTGGAGAAAATAATAGAACCACTCAACTCATCAAGCATGTCACCCAAACGAGGAATAGGATAGTGATATCGAAAGGTAATGTTATTGATGGCTCTACAATCAACACACATGCGCCAAGTGCCATCTTTCTTAGGAACCAAAAGAACAGGAACAGAACAAGGACTAAGGCTCTCATGAATGTACCCGCGGTCCAGAAGATCTTGAACTTGTCGCTGAATTTCCTTAGTCTCGTCTGTCACACCCGATTTATAAGGACATAAATCGAGCAATCATATATGCGCCAGGATCAGGTCACGCATATATATACAACAGATTATCAAGATATCACAACACATGTCACGAATAAAAGCGTATAAATTATAAAATGAATATCTTTATTACAACTGAATCAAGGATCAGTTCAAGGAATGCGGAAGCGTCAAATAAATACATGAAGAGCAAGGCGCCACAGGGAGGTCGACTGGGAGACAAATGCCTAGAAGTCGTCGAAGCCGCTGACGTAGTCCACCACGTTGCCGGGCACTGAGCAACAGTCGAAGGTATCCGAAATAGAACAGAAGAGTAGAGAGGCAAGTGTGAGTACAAACTAGTACTCAACAAGTATAACACAAACTATGAGGCTCTAGGCTGGCTGACTCAACTACATTAGCTTTTAGTCTTAACAAAATTTTATTAAAGCTAATTACTACAAGTGGATGAATTACCAAGAACCCAAATTGCATAAGAAATTAATCAGTATTAATTAAGAACTACTGAGAACCATCCAAACCAAAACCACCCAGGGAATCTCCCTAGTCAAAGGTTGATAACCCCACTAATCAGACGGAGGATCTGGGCCGCTCATGACTGTGAGCACAGCTGATATATCAGTTTTACACTCTCGAGAGGTTGCACAATTTTACCCACAAGTCGTAAGCTACGCTAGTTGTTCATCACACTTCCTTAGGTGAGATGACTAGCAAGCACACTACGAGACCGTTACAAAGGATCACGTTGGTAAGGTGTAACCGCTAAGGATTTTGGATCAGCAACGATGGGGCCCACCTCCGGGGGTACAAGACACACAGCACAGACCAAGCCGGAGGAGCAGGGACCATTGAAGCTTACCACCCCTCTTGCCCACGCAGGTAAGTTACTCCCGAACCAACACGACCTAATTAGTAAGTCAAGACCGTCCCATTCCAGTCTTGTGGTTGCGCGGTTGTCCCAGGTTGTCGCTCTATGAACCGGTCCTTATGGAGAGTGGCCAACCAAGCACTAAGCACCGTGCTGGCCCCCTAAACCATGTTTCTAACAAAAACATCTTTTAGGGACGCACAAACCACTCAAGCACACAGCCCAGAGGGTCGGCTCCAGAATTAAGTTGCATAAGATCATTAAGAAATTAATTAAAAAGGACCAAGTGTGTTATAGCGCAGCAACCTAGCACAACTAACCAAAATGCAACCCAAAGGATATATATATAGGATATAAAGTGGCTAGGAAAGTCCTTATAGGCATACAATATTAAAATGCAGTATGAAATTGTATTTAAAAGTGATAGGATGTTCATGTTATACTTGCCTTCCTCGTACTCTCCCGGCTGCTGCTCGAACTGCTCGGAAGATGGCTGCTCCTGGTACTGCTCCGGTGGCTCGACGTCTATTCACGATCGTAACAGCAATACATGGGCCACACATGCACACATATGCAAACAATAGCAAAATATAAGAAACAGTACACTAATACAAGGGAACAGCACATAAAACTGGCCTAGAACTATTCTACGCGTTACAACGATCACGTGGATATAAAGAACACCTAAAACGGAGCTAAGACGCGAATTCTAGGGCTAAAACAAGATCCAGGGACCTATTTGCGAGAAAAACAGGACTACAGGGGGGTACTGTGCAAAAACCGAGGGCCTAAACGTAATTAAACCCTAGACACAGGGGCTAGCCTGCAAAAGCTCCAAGACTAGGGCTGAGAAACAATTTCTAGAGAGCTCAGGGGGTCAAACAGGAAAAGAAAGGACTTGTTTGTAAATACTTTTGAGCTAGGGTTGGACGGCGGGTTGATTTCCCAGAAACCTGAGGGCTCTTTAGCAAAAAGGCTGGCTGAAGCGGTATGTTTTAATCTGGATCGTTGGATCAAGATTGAGCGGCTCAGATTAGATCCGTCTCGCGAAGGGGTACGAGCGCACCGTGGCCGTCGGATCCAGATCGGTCGGTTGAGAGAGATCTAGGGCTGAGATTCACGCGGTCCACCGGATCTAAATCGGGCGGTTGGGATCTAATGCCGATCTGGATCTAATCCAGATCGTCGCCTTAAGATCTAACGGCTCGGGTGGAGTACCGGTCTGGATCTAATCCAGACCGTTAGGCTTGGATCGGACGGCTGAAAGATCTCCGGCTATCTCCGGCGGTGGGGAGGCGTTGGGCGCGGCGGAGGCGGCGGAAGCTCACCGGAGGACATGCGTCTGGGCGCTTCTGGCCTTGGTTCGGGGTACGGCTAGCATGGGGAGAGAGAGGAGACGACGGCGAACCCGTCTGGGCAGTCAGCGCGGTGGATTGGAGCTCGGGCGGTGCTCCCCACGGTGAGGGCGGCTCGGGGTCACGATGGCACGGGGGACGCGCGCGAACCGCGGGGGATAGGGGAAGAAAAGGGGCACGGCTGCTCCCTTACCACACCGGGGTGCTGCTACAACGGTTGGAGGCCGAGGATTGAGGGTGCCGGCGTCGAATCGAGGTGGCGCAGGGTGAGTTGGCGGCGCGGCGCTGTCCTCGGGTCGAGCGGCGGCGCAGCAGCACTAGGGCACAGAGGGGAGCTGAAGGAGGCAGTGGCGGCTGAGAAGGAGCGCGAGAGAGCTGCGGCTAAGAAGGGTGGGCGGTCCTCGGCGTGCGGGTCATGCGCTCAACAGAACTCCCGGTCCTCACGGGGTTGTTGCAACCCGTCCCAATCCGATTGTGGCCACGCTTCTAGAAGGGAAGGGAGACTCAAGTGTTGGCCAGGGCGCGGGCTCGGGTGTGGCGCAAGGGCTCGGGGCGTGCGGTAGAGCGGGGCCACGAGCAGCGGCAGGGCGGCCGGCCGGCGGGGAGAAACAGGGGAGGGGGAAAAGAAAGAGAGGGGAGGAGCTGACGCTCGGGTGGGAGGAGGGCGCTGACAGGCGGGCCCGGGGTGACAGCGAGAGAAGGGGAGAGAAAGGGAGCGCGCGGGGTGGCCGATGGGCTGAGCCAGCCGATGGGCTGGTGGGGAAAAGAGTGGGCCGACGTGGCCCATGCGGGGAAGGGGAGAGGAGAGAGGAGGAAAGAGAGGGAGAGAATTGGGCTGGGCCAAGGCTGCTGGGCTGCTGTTCTCTTCTCCTCTTCTTCTTCTTTTCTTTTTCTTTCCTACACTCAAGCTATTCAAACAATTCCAGTTGAATTCAAATGAATTTGAATTCAAACTCTATAAACTCAACACAAATAAAATAATGCTGAAGCATGAATGCACAAACACTTTAATCCTATGATAAATTTTATTTTCTTGCGTTATAAAATTGCTTTAAGTGCCACAAAATTGAAGAAAAACCCCGGAAATTTTATTTGAGCCCAAAATAAATTCATTAAAATTAGGGAAAAATCACATTAGGGCGTTACATCGTCGGGGTTGGTCCTGTAGGTGGCACGGTTTGGTAAGCTCGCCCCTGGAATCAAATCAATCTCGTGCTCAATGCCTCACACAGGTGGTAATCCGAGGGGTAGCTCCGACGGAAAGACATCCATATACTCCTGTAAAAGGTTAGCAACAGCAGGTGGCAAAGCAATGGACGCGACCTCAATGGAATATAAAGCATGTTTGCACACTAAAGCATAGCAAGGTCCAGTAGAGGCAGATAACTCATCAAGATCAGATTTAGTTGCAAATAAAATAGGATTTTTTAACTTAATAGGTTGCTGATTTTCAGAATTGAAAACACCCTTTTGTTTAGCATTATTCTTTTTCTCATTCTCAAATTGCACAATTTCAATGGGAGTCATCAGCAGCAACACAATTTTCTTGCCCTTATGCATGAGAGTATACTTTTTAGATCTACCATAGTGAATAGCATCAGTATCAAACTCCCAAGGATGTCCCAACAAAAGAGAGCAAGCATCCATAGGCACCACATCAAAATTAGCAAAGTCATGGTAAGACCCAATTGAAAAATGTATCCTTGCTATTTTTGTTACCTTTACCTTACCGTTGTTGTTAAACCATTGAATGTGATAAGGATGTGGATGCTCCCGCGTGGTCAAGCCAAGCTTCTTGACCACCTCAACATTCACCAAATTGTTGCAGCTACCTCCGTCAATGATTGTATGCACACGGCAGTCCTTGACGACAAGAAATATGTTGAAAAGGTTGTGACATTGGTGTTTGTCATCCTCTCCCACCGTGGCACTCAAAGCTCGATGCACAATTAAGGTCCTTTAGTTGTTGGTCGCAGATGTACTAGGAACCTCCTCAGCACCGTCATCGGATCCTGAAATGTTAGCTGCAATAATATTTTCATCTTCAATGTTAGAAGCACTAACATACTCACCATCAGTAGTAGCAATGATCACCCGTTTGCTAGGGCAATCTCACTGCATATGGCCAAATCCCTGGCAGCGGTGGCACTTGATATCGGAGGTGTGACCAGTGGAAGTGTTGGGCACCATAGCCTTTGCTGCAACACCAAGAGGCGTCTGGGACTTGCTGCTGTCTTGTCCCTTTGATGTTGAAGGTGCGGTGCTACGTACAACACTGGTGGAGGAAGGTGTGGCTGCACGTACGCTCGAGGAGGATGCCGCTTTGGCTGGCGCCGGAAGCTGCTGTGGCGTGAAGGTGTTGTTCCGCCACTGCTTTTGGTGACCCTGCAGTTCTTTTTCTGCCAACATAGCAAGTTGAAACAAATATTGTATAGAATGATATTCCTTATGATCAACTATGTCCTAGATCTCACACCGCAAACCCCCATTAAACCTAACAATCTGATCTTCCGAATCCTCAACTACCCCACAATGAAGCATACCTTTCTGTAACTCCTGGTAGTACTCTTGGACAGACATGTCACCTTGATCAAAGCGTTGTAATTTCTTACAAAGATCACGTCTATATGATGGAGGGACAAACCTAGCGCACATATCTTCTTTTAACGCAGTCCATGTCTGTGGGGCATTACGTGCATTGACAAGTTCATTCCACCGAATGATAGCAAAATCTTTAAACTCACTAGTGGCTTGTCTAACTCTATGACGCTCAGGAACAAGATGGGATCTAAATTTTTGTTCTACCATCATCTCCCAATCCAAGTAAGTCTCAGCATCATAAGATCCATAAAATGGTGGAATAGAAAACTTAATCTTAGCATAAGATCATTATCTTGCTCAGGACCATAAGGACAACGTCTACCATTACCTCCCATACCTTGATGATGACGTAGAAGGTGACGGCGCTGCTGTGCATCAACCTCGTCATCGTCGAACTCATCCTCTATGTCATTGTAAGCAAGGTCGCCGGCAATAGGGACGATGGGGGGTGGAACATAGTGGGGAAAATGAGCCTCCACCGTGTCCAGCCGTGCGGCAAGACCATCAAAACTTGTATGAATCCTCTGAAAGGTGGCTGTAGTAGTGGTCTGGTACTTGTTGAAAGCGTCAGTTATCGCCCGCATCATGTCTTTTAGTTCCATATGGGACACGCACTCATTATCGTCCGGAGGTGTAGAAGGAGAGGTCTCGTCCATCGGCGCCTTTCCTGTTATGGTTAGAACAAAACAGAAACGAGGGCAAAAGGTTGTGAACCTTATGACTACACTCTCTCAAGTGGAAGTGGAAAACAAGTAGTAAGATGCGTCTTACCCCGCTCTTACAAGTGTCTTACCAGCATTGCAGTTGGCAAATGGTGACCGGTATGACAACACGAAGAGAGTGGGCGTGATTGCAAAGGTTACTTGTTCTGCTCGGGAGAAGGTGGAGCTTGGGAAGGCTCAAATGCAGTATATGTATGTGGCACACAAGTTAGTAACAGATAGCAATGCTAAATAAGTGTCCAAAGAATTTGACCTAGTTGCTAGCCTAAAAATGTATTAGAACAGTTGTGGCAGCAAGCAAGGAACAAGGATGAAAGATGATTAACAACAAAGGCATTATCAGCAAGCATCGAGCAGCTCACATAGAAAAGATAGCAAATTTGCCAACTGTTTTGTCTTTTAGCACTAGTAGGAATCAAAATTTTGATTTTTTGCTTTTGTTTTTTTGATATTTTTTTTCTTAACTAGGGGCATAAGAATAGGAAAAGCACCAAATATCAGCTCAAACCGATGAAAGATGTGATCGGTACAAATTCAGGAGCATTTGGAAAAACTGGTGCTGGAACTTCGGAGCTCGAATCGAGTGCCTTCCTGATTTTTTTTGAATTTTTTGAGAACGCCCTACCCGGATGAGTCCCGATCTTTCGAGAGGTACGGTAAACTTGATTGGTGGAGAACTCGACATTGATGAACCAAGGCTCCGAATGAATAGAACCTCGCAATCACCACACCACTTCTCCGTTGGTTATCACCCATGTCACACGGATGACCTCGCCATGAAGGCTTATCCCTGCAAGCGCAATCAAGAACACCAGCAAGAATAGGAGATGCAATCAAACAAACTTGATTACGAGATGGGGTCTCACAATCCGATGAACGGCGACACTGTTTGATGACAGATTGAATCTACGCAAAACCCAAATCCTAATGTGGCGACGGCTACTGAATAAAAAGGAGTTAGGGGCGTGCAAGTCCCCTGGACGCAACACTAAAAGGGTCCAACACAGTACACGGGCCAACGGCCCAACAGAAAGTGACATAGCACCCTGACAGATTCTAGAAGCCCACTTGTTTCGACGATTCCCGTCGACTCAGAAGAAATTTTGAGGTGGAACCAGTGCCATTGGAAGCGCTATGAAATTCTGGTTCGAACCATATATAGAACATCCAAGTCTGACTCCGTATGTGGCCAGGATGTCAATTTTGATGAAGTCAGGTTCTGGAGTCCGAGGTCGAGTCGAAGTCGAGTTGGACCTGGACTCCTCCTTGGTGTGGATATCCTAGCTCCTCCTCCTTGACTCCTTGGCCTTCTCCAAGTCCTTGCTGGTCCTTTCTATTGTTCCTAATCAATAAAACATGCATGGAACCAAGTTTAGAACAATTGACAAGGTTAGAACATACCTGGAGATCCAACTGTCGCGCCCGTGCTCTAGTGATCGGTCCTTGCATTATATGCAAAGGAGTCAAGAAAATGAAGGTATACTGAATTTAATCTTAGCATAAGGGTCATCAGGAGCACGGTTACGATTACACCCATACCTATGGTGTTGGTGCGTAGACGACATCGAAGTCACGTGTCTCTAGTGGCTGCTTCATCTATGTTACCATGGACATCATAGACCACGTCCTCATCTTCATTGGGTGGGGGACGAGTTTCCAACGCAACCACTCTATCAGTTAGAGTGGATATCCATTTATCCAAGCGCTCAATGGATTCATGGAGCCTGAGGTCCTTGATGGCGGCAGTGATTGCCGGGCTGATAGTGTTTGTCATCACCTGCTGCCCCTGCTTGATGGCCTCACGTAGTTGATCTTGGCTCACACACTTGTGGAAGTCTTTGGGGGTGCCACATCCGTCGTCACCTGCCATTGTAGACATAAGAACAGGAACAAACAGTGAAGGTTATCCCTAATAATCTACTACGCAGGGACAGTGGTGCCTCTCAATCAATACCACAGTAGGAAAACAGCTTACCAAGCTCTTACAAGGGTCTTACCAGCAAGGCAAAGGATACCTAGGAGGCGTGCTCTGCGATTACAAGGGTCAAAAACCTGCTGTCCAGAAGTTGTATGTGGAGCTTTAGGAAGGCCAAATATGTGAATGGAACACAATTCAATAACAGATAGTAATGGTGAATAAATGTCCAAAGCCACTAGTCCTTAATTGCTGGTCTACTTGTGTCCTTAGAACTGTAGTGTCAATAAGAAAGGCACAAGGATGAATATGATGAACAGCAATGACAAGATCAACAAGTATTCAGCAGCACTATGAGAAACAACAGGTGAAAGTCACCTTTTTTGTCTTTTAGCACTAGTAGGAATCAAATTTTTATTTTTTTACTTTTGTTTTTTGATATTTTTTTCTCAACCAGGGACACAAGAATAGGAACAACACCAAGGATCAGCTCAAACCGATGAAAGATGTGATCGGTAGAAATTCGCGAGCGTTTGGAAAAACTTGTGATGGAACTTCGGAGCTCGAATCAAGTGCCTTCCTGATTTTTTTTTTAATTTTTTTGAGATTGGCGCACCCGGCATTGCGGGGGAATCATATGTGCAATTTTTCAAGAGATTTTTGGGAAAAAATTCACCTCAATCGGAGTTTCGAGCGAAAAGTTACGCCCATTTTAAGGAGGACCCTGTTGGGTTTTATCCGGCTACCCACCGAGGGGTATACCCAAGGTGGTAGGTTTTGGGTTGGGATGCGCCGAGATCAGGAACTCGAAGGTGCAGACAACACAAGATTTAGACAGGTTCAGGCCGCAATATGCATAATGCCCTACGTCGTGTATGATGGTTTGTATTGCCTTGATGTTGATCTGGTGATCTTGGCTTTGAAGGGGTCCCTGCCCGCCCTTATATATCCGGGGGGACAAGGTTACATGAATCCTAGCCTGATACTAGCTTAGGAATCATACTCAAGTACAAATCGAGTAGTTTCCTTCTGTATCAACTAGTTCTACTCCGCATGCAAGTAGAATATAACATAAATAAGGTACAGGACACGTCCTATCCCCTAGCCCAATATGGACTCCTTGATGTACACAGCCCCATGGCCCCGGGTCTGACAAGCCCCCGAGCTCTTTGTAGCTGAGTACTGCAGACTCTTCGAGTACTTCTAAAGTAATCTTCGACTTCTTTCGAAGCTCTGTGTTGAAATCCTTCTTCGAGTACTCCTTTGGCTACATCGAAGCTATGAGGTGCTCATGCCCCGAATTCCTCTTTTTACATGGGGTGCGATGAATAATCGCACTCCATATGGAGTAGCCCCCGAGCCTTAGGTTGAATCGAAGAATCAGGCTGAGGGTCAAATTAGTCTTGAGTCCTCTTTTCTTCTTATCCTTCGAGTACTTTCGAAAAATAAGTAGTCGATGCCACGTATCACACAGCCCCCGAGCCTTGAATCCAAATCTCTCGAATTTTGGAAAAAAAGGATCCCAAAGGTCGTGGCAACAATGTTCCCTGTTGAGAAAATATAATCCAAGATGATGTAATTGGCAGAATTTAAACTCGAAACTCAAAAAACCTCTTTTTTCAGGACAATTAACCCTGAAAAAATGGTTAATCAAGTAACTGCCCAAAAAACCGCTCGTGTTCCAAGTACTCTCCTTGTGCGACGCTTCACCTTTCGCACAGTAAACCATTGCCTGACCGCTGGTTATTTAACCTCGCAGTTAGTTAGGATTTTTCCGTGCCTTCAGATCTTGCATCGCCACCAGAGAAAAAACAAAACCCCAATTAGATCTCACCGTGCCGTCACCCCTCCACCACCCTGCGTAGTCGAAATCCTTCGAGCTTGCGACCGTAGCCCCCGAGCGTTGTGCGAACAACCCGTGGCTTAACAGATTCGAAATGGCACCAAAGAAAACCAACCAGAAGGACTTGAAAGAAGCGCAAGCGACAACCAGCGAGTGGACAATTAGTAAGTATTCTCGCCACAATCTCGCAAATTTGGTGTTGGGGGGCCTTCTTCAAGAAAGGGATCTCATCAATTGGCGCCTTCCCTTTCGCGACCCCTTCCCCATGGAAAATGTCGACGAGATTGTCTCTTTTTGTTCTTTTTCTGAACGGGGATTGGCCCTCCCCACTTGTTCGTTCTTCCGTGGCCTTCTTTATTTCTACGGGATTGAGCTGCAACACCTCAACCCTAACTCAATTTCCCACATCTCCATTTTCATCCACTTCTGTGAAGCCTTCCTCGGAATTGAGCCCCATTGGGCTCTTTTCCGCTATCCTTTCCGCATGAAGCCTCAGCCCACCTCAAAAGATCCATCTGCGATAGGGGGCGCTGGCATCCAGCTTAGGCAACATGCCAGTGAGACATACATATCTTACAAATTCCCGTCCAATGTCCCCGGGTGGATCCAGCAATGGTTCTACATTGCAAACCACGCCCCCTAACTCCCTGCGCGTTCAGGCAGACCTCCTATTCAGCGCCCCGAATGGACCCTGGAGCCTGCTGAGGCAGAGATGGACCAGGTGAAGGAGCTGCTTGAGTTGATCACCGCACACAAGGAGGCGGGGGTAACCGGGGCATCTGTAATGATGTCATTCTTCAAACGCCGAATCCAACTCATCCAACAGTGCCACACATTAGGATTCGAGTACATGGGTACTGAAGACCCATCTCGTCTGTGCGTAGAGGAGCTCGGAGATGACGCAGTGCTTGTTCGCGTCAAGCAAATTCTACTGGACGTGGAAACCGTCCCATACGTTCCATCAGGATTTTCAGCCCAGAACTGGCCACCATCAGTAAGTATTCAACCGCTCGACTTCTTCTTTGATGTTGTGAAGTATAACTGACTGATAAACTTGTCATAGGATCAAACGGCGTTATATCGGAATTACCCGCCGCAACCCGATCTGCCCCAACCCTATCACTTGTTGCCCAGCGCCGCGGCCACAGCAGAAAAAGCAAAGACCGCTGGCAACGAGTCGACCGAGAGCAGCAGGCCAAACGAGAGAAGGGCACTAGCAAACAACTCCTCCGGATCATCCGTGGAGTGGTCCGACGACGCGCCTCTGATCCCTCAGCGGCGTCGGGAGATGCAGAAACGTAAAGCCGGCGCCACTGACCTTGCCAGGTAAGTGCCTATCAAGCTGTAAAGTTATTGAGTTGTTCTGCTGAATACTGATAATACTATTTTGTAGTCCTTCATCTTCTTTGCCCAGCCCCCAGCGACGGAAAGTAGTCGAAATACCCTCAACCGGGGATGATGCACCAGCAGTCGTGTCTGCGGGAGCTGCTGGGGCGGACCCGTCATCCTCTCCTGCAAACGACGTAACTATCGCCATGGCGGGTGCCGCGCCGGAGCAGCTCGCGCCCTCGGACAGGACAGCCCTGCTACCGGCAATGAGTGCCGTGGCCATCACCGCGGCGAGCGCCACGCCGGTGCCACTGGCGCCCACGGCTGGTACGCCTACACCTCCGGCTGTAAGCGCCGTGGTGAAAAGGCCGTTGAAACTAATGTTGAGGAAACCAACGATAATCCGATCCCAAGTGTAAGTAATGCTCTGGATCTTGCCCTTAGCCATGTATGGTAATCACAGTATTGATGCTTTACTATTGTCTTGAACAGATCAGCAGCAGCAGTGATGCTGGACGAGCCAGAACTCGAGTTGGCTCCTCCAGCTCCCAAGCCCTTGCCCGAGCAAGCCGACGCACCGGAACCAGCAGAAGGGGTAGATGTGGCCTTGGCTGACTCACCGCCGCCCGAGCTCCATAACGCGGAACGCGAAGCTGGCGGCGATGGGCAAGTCGAGGCTGCTGTTGCCGCGCCCGCCGAGGTTACAGGTAGATGATCCAGCTGCCTTCTGCCGTAATCATCGCTGTGTTAAACACCTGTCCTTTACAGAGACCACGCAGCCACCAGTCGTGGAGGGTGCATGTACTTCTGGCGAAGCAACCGTGTTACCAACCCCTGGAGGAGAGATCAACGACGCACTCCAAGTGATGCACCTCCCAGGGGACGACCTAAGCCGCGTGCGACAAATGATCAAGGCAATTGATAAGTTTGCCCTGGTAAATCTCGGCTAAATCGCTGATAGCTGCATGCTCGGGTTGTTTGTCTCTGACATCCGTAAATGTGCAGGATATGAGCCAGAAAGCCGATGAGCAGGCTATGAAGCTGGAAGAGTCCACCAAGCGAATTGACGAACTAATGCAGGAGCGGGCCGGCTTCGAGCGGACCCTCACTGAGCTCCAAGGCTGGCTCACGGAGCAGCGAAAGACCCATCAAGGTACGTCGAATTCCATTCTCGAAATCGTACCCGTAGTCGATAACTCCTTGGTCTGAAACCTGCTTATCACCGCAGAACTGAAAAAACTCTTAAATTATAAAGAGGGGTTTCTTACTGATTTGAAGAACATGCTGAATCGCCGCGTAGATGAAGTCGAGAGTCTGCGGAAGGTTATGGCCGACACGGAGAAACAGTTCATCGACTGCCTCCAGCAGATCAAGACTCTGGGCGAGGAGAAGGAGCAGCGCCAGAAGGAACTCGACGACTTAAAGGCAGCAGCCCAGGTACTCGTAGAGATGGTGGACCCTCGGGAAGACGGCGCTGAAGATGAGCCACCACTGCTGGATCAACTTTGTGGGGCACCGCAAAAGATCCTCAACTTCGTCACCGAGGCCACCACAACATACGTGGGTCATGCTTTAGGCCTTGTGAAGTCCTTCTGGCCAAAGGCTCGGCTAGAAGTACTTGCAAGGGGCACAGCTGCTGATTGTACTGATGAAAACTTCCGCGAGTACTTGCTAGAGGTCCGGCCAGTAGCTGAAAAAATTGTAGAAAACATGGTCCAGGATTGAACCGTTAGTATTTATGACATTTGTAATATAAGAAACCACCTTAGTCCTCCTGTGGCCTTATATGAAGTCAGAGAGCCTCGTCTGCTCTGTAGCGCGCGGTTTGTGGCGCAACGACTAGGATGCCCGTAGCAAACAGTCGAAAACTACCCTGAGTGCAACGACTTCAGGAGTAGTCGATATAGCCCATTATGTGGACATGTCAAACAAGCCAGATGGGCCTAACCAGTTTGAAAAAACACGATTGTCATCGCAACGACCCATATGCCTGTAGCAAGTAGTCAATTTGTATAAAACTTGAGCGTGGCCAAAGCCTCCGCATTGGATTCAAGAATTTACATTTCGAGTCATGTGGCACAAAGCCGCCATATTGACCCAGAAAAGAAACATTTTCCCTTGGCGCGTACAGGAATTGAAAGCGAGTCTGCTTAGGGGTAGAACCGTCGCAGGTGTTGGATATTCCATGAATTGGGTACATCCTGACCATCGGGGTGTTGTAGTCGATAAGATCCTGGTCTTGTAACCCTCTTGACGATGAACGGTCCCTCCCATCTTGAGTTAAGCTTGTGCAAACCCAACTCATCCTGAACGCGACGAAGGATGAGGTCGCCTATGCTAAACGACCGTTCATTAATATTGCGATCATGATATCGCCGGATCCTCTGTAGGTAACGGGCTGACTGAACGAGAGCAGAGCAGCGAGCCTCTTCGACAGAATCCAGCTCCAGCTGTCGTGCTTCCTCCACCTCGCCTTCTTTATACATCTCGACCCTTGGGGATTTCCACATGATGTCCGCTGGGAGAATCGCCTCGGAGCCGTAAACCAGAAAGAACGGAGTCTACCCTGTGGCTTTGGACGGCTGAGTCCTGATGTGACACCCTAGGTGTCAAATTGTACCATAATAGGTTATGAAATGTAATGCATGTGTTGAAATGTATAAGGTTGGATGTATTTGTAGAAATAAGACCTTATGTGTAATTTTATAAAAATATGAGTCCTTTTGTGCAAGATGCATGAGTTGCAAAAGTAACCTTCAAAGTTTACTAGGGGTTTACATGTAAGAATGTTAGTCATCATGACAGTTTTGAAAACTTGCATGTAAGTCCAAAAGTATGTGAAATTTTACTCTGGGAAGGACAAAACCCTTATAAAGTTCAAATTTAGTCCAAGTTATCAAAATAAATATGTATACTTTGAGTTTTTGAATTCAAACCCTAAAGCACTGTTGTAGAGCTTGAAAAGTTACACATTTTCTATTTTGGTCATTTTTCCATTAGAACCCTGTAACAGTGGGAAATTTAACTTTACATTCAGTCCCTTAAAGTTTCTATAATTAGCAAACAAGTCCTTCGCGCCCCCTCCCCACCCTTCTTCTTCCTCTGGCAGTCCCTCTGCTCCCCTGTTCTCTGTGCCGCCGCCACCGTTTCTCGAATTCCGGCCGGCCAGTGCTGCCCCCCTGCTCCTTTGCTCATCCACACGCCGCCTTATCCCCTCCCCAGCGCTATCCCTCGGTTCTCCCGCCCGCTCCCGTGCTGCCACGCGCACAGCGCCGCCGCCAGTGCTGCCGTGGCCGCGCCGCCGTGGCGCCCGGCCGTGCACCGTTCTTCCCCCTTCTCCTCTCTATAAATAGCTGCCCCGGGACCTCCTGAAGCTAGTCCCCCACCCCCTTGCGTCTCTCCTTCGCCGTAGCTCTGTTCCCCGCATCGCCGCACTGCCGCCCTTCGGCTTCACGCCGGCGACCCCCTCCCCAACCTCCTCGAGGCTGACCAAGGCTTCAAAAGGGTGCACCTGGATGCCCTCTTCCTCCCCACCCCCTTCCTCTTGCTAATCGACCATCCCATCGCCGGATTTAGGGTTGGAACCAAGCTCCTCCGGCCATCTATGGCAGAGGGGTATAACTGCGAGGATTTGGATCCTTGCAGGGGCCTATATGAAAGATTCTAGTTGTTTCTTCCCTTCAACATGCTGAAATTTGAAAATTCATAGGAAAGCATAGAAAATTCAGAAAAATGTAAAACTAGTTGGATCTGCATCTTTATTTCAAACTCTATCACTTTTATTTTGTGACCATGCTGTGAAAGTGTATAGTTTGTGCTGTGTTTTAAATAGAAGCAAAAGAATGTTGTATTTAGATCTTTTGATCTATAAGAGAGTTGAAGCCCAAACTTGGAACATGTGATATATGTGTTATGGATAGCTTTGTGTAAATTTTTGAAGCCTAGCCAAGCCCTCTAGCTATGGTATCTTGCTACCTTTGTTTTATGCTAATAAAAGATTTATGATTTGATTCTATGATATCTTTGCATGTATATAGTTGTAATCTTTACCATAGCCTTGTTTCCTTAGGTGCAATTCATGGTAAAATTTTGAGAAGAAGAAAATTGATATAATTTGAATTAGGGATTTAAGATTAGATTCAAAGATAATTCCAAAATAATATTTCCAACCCATGAAAAATCATGATTTTAATTTGGAAAGTTACTCTTGCATAATGTAGCATGTCCATAAATTTTGAACCCCAGATCTAGTGTAGAACTGAAGTTGTAATTGTATCTTAATATTCTAATGTTGATCATGTTTAATTTTATGGCTTAGTTTTTGTTAAGATAAAATCCAAATAAATTTACAATAAGTGTATATAAGCTAAAGATTTGTAACTTTTGTTTTGAAATACTTTGCTCTGTAAAATTCATTCAAGTTATGCATATTGTTTATTTAAATCCTTTGTACTAATTTATCCATTACATAAAATATTTTGAAAAATTTAGGATAATATTATTTTAATTAAATCTAATCATGATAATTTTTACAGGAATAATTTATATTCCTAAGTTAGGGTTTGCTTAATTAATCAAAATAAGTCCATAATTAAACAATGGCTTAAGGTTAATTATAAAACTTAGTTAATAAGATAAATGAAGTTACTAAGTGGGATTAGTTGTTGTTTATAACAACCAAACATGCTTCCAAGCGTAGTTAGTTTAAAAATTTAGGGTAACCCACCCTGTTGCTTAATGAAACTAGGTAGTTTAGTTAATACCCGATAAATGACTGCCCAGTACAGGGTAGTTAGGTTGTTTGTTAGAATGTAATGTTCTCTTATTTGGATTGCAACTTTACTGTGAATTGAGATGAAAGTGTATGCATCCATTGAACTCCATCTTGCATATCATGTAGACTCGACCACTCTCGCCGATGGAATTTACCAGCTAATCCCGGAACCAGAAGGAGGTTGTTCTGAAGACCCCGAGAACTTCGTCAGGGAAATTCGCTGAAGGCCCGAACCAAAGTTCGGACGCTATTAACTTGACTGACCCCAGCCCCACCAATAAAGGCAAGCCCCGGACATAAACCCTACTTTATTTACACTGCAACCTATGTTAATTATATCTATCTCTGCATTAAGTTCTTAGGAATTGTATGAAAAACCCTAGTTGCATTTTCCTAGAAACCAATGTATTGAATGTTAGCACTTGAGTCTGACTAGCTGCTATGCTAATAGGGCCGGTAGAAGTTGGGTGATTTCCTGTCACTCGCGCAATATAGGAGTTGTAATGTTTACATTCCTGTTATCACTATAAGGATGACGGACGGGAGTTTTATGAGGTATCATGGTTGCGGTGATACCCCGTCTGTGTTGTTGAAATTGATAAGGTCGCGGTGTGTGCCGATTGGGGTTAAGCGTTTGAAAGTACTAACCACATGCCGTGAGTTTTGGGTAAGCGGTAAGCCTAGTAGCCAATCGGCCCGAGGAGTGGACATACCTCCCACCACTCGTCTTGCTTCTTCTGGTTACTTAGTTCGACGTGTGGGAATACGTGTTGCAAGGGCAACCAGGAATACGGGTTTTGTAGTCGCGCTACAGACGTATGTCCTGCACTTTGGAAGTGCGTATGGTCCTGCAGTCGCTTGTGGTGGACCTGTCCACGAGTCGGAATGAAAGGCAAACGGTTGCTTCGGAACTATCGTTGGATGTTCCAAGCGTGTGAGTTAGGTTTACCTTGCAAGGTTAAATTCGATTCAGAATCGTCCGCTTCTCACAAAGATTGAGACTGCTTGATCCCTTTATCACACAGAGTAACAAGAGCAACTATATGATGAGTAAGACTGATGGTTGAGATAAAGAGCTCTACCTTGCTTGCTTAGTTATAAGTGCTTATCTAGAATGGATAATCACATAGAACTTGAAAGCTAAAAGTTGAAAATAAGGATCTATTCTTAGTTGCTTTTCAGCTGAAACTAAACCCAGAACTATTATAAGCCTTCATAAGTCTAGTTATGGGCTAAAGTATACCCAATCCTGGTAAGCCTTGCTGAGTATTAGTATACTCAGCCTTGCTAGCTATATGTTTTGCAGGTAATGTCTGGAAAACCCTACTCTTCCCTGCCTTGGCCCCGTGCTCTCCCAGAAGGTTGGTCCGTGGAATGGGATCCGTCCTCGGCCAACATTGATGATACCGAGTGATGTCGTGCCTGGGCTCAGCATGACATCCGTCTTGTCGACGTGCTGTAGATCATCGCGTATGTTTTCCGCTGCTAAAAATCATAGCTTAAACAGTTTGTATTGTTTTCTCTAAGTTTGAAACTTTGTTCTACTTTTATAAACTCTTGTAATGTAATTCCCTGTTATGTAAATTGTGATGGTGATTATATCTCTGGACTCACCTTCGTGTGAGGTAACCTTATTTGATCCTGTGTATCGGTGGTTTATCGCGACGTTACCCGACAGGCCAAGGGATTATACGTTTGAAGCACGTTGGAGCCCTCGGGAGTGGACTCGCGTACTTGAGCCGGTATAATTCAGGTTGGTTCTGCCACAGCTGGTATCAGAGCTATAAGGTTACTCTGGGGATACATTTTACCTTAAAAATATTTTCAGTATAAAAGTTTGACCAACAAAATGTTTGGAAAAACTACGTTGGATTCATTAAGGATTGTACTTAGTACGTAAAGCCCTAGGGTAATGTTTATGAGGAAAATAGAGGTGGCTATAGTATATATAGATATAACTCTAACTACCAGCATTATTTTCCTGTCAAAACTTAAATTCATGCATAACCCAACCTTACTTTTTGTAACGACATCTTCGATGGTGAGGTAAGAAGGTAAGGATCCTCAGCCAACTGAGGTAGCTTGGCCTTCCTGTCGGTGATGCGAACCGAACGCTGTTTCTCAAGCAGTGGCCTACTTGAGATGCTGCCAATGTACCAACTTCGGTTGACTACATTGGGAGTATATGGTTCGGCGTAGGGTATGGCGATCGCTGTTCATACCCCCGCATTTTGTGGTACCCCCGTGAATACGTTGTTTCGATAACGTATGCTAACGTTGTCTGTACGGCGGTAATTGTACAGATACAGTAATGAATGGGGACGCTTTCATGACATGCTGGCATGAAAGGTTCATTGGATATATGTATTGTGGTTTTCTGCAGGTATATTAACCACGAATACGAAACTAGGACGGCTAGGGTTTATCGACTAGTTAATAGTGAGAGACGTATATATACTGCCACCGAAATTAACCACGTAAGTCCAAAGATATTTGGCAGTTATTTTGGATTTTGAGGACGAGTAGAACGTGCATGCATAACTCATCATCAAATACAATGTGTGTTTTGGTTCCTCTAAGGATGTGTGGTAGGTTGTTGATCTTTGGTGTGGTTAACGGGATTCTTGTGGTAGTGTTGGTCAAGTATCTTAAGTATCTTTCTGCTTTCCAGCCCTTGCTGTATCAGAATCAGTGTCTCGTCCTATTTACCTTGTAAGTCTTCAGTGGGGTAAATAAATTTTATCATCTGAATTTTTGTTTCAGATGGTTGGAGCCACACGTGAAACCCCGACAGTTTTCCGGGCAGATCAATCCAGCAATTCCCAACAACCATCCCTACCACTTTCACATCTAGCCGAGGTTATGGCTCGGCAAACTGAACTTCTCAACCTATTGGTACAAGCACAGCAGAATCAACAACACCAGCAGTCACGAGGTCGTGATGAACCTCTGGTAGCAATCTATCAAGATTTCCTCAGTACTCAGCCCCCGCTGTTCAGCAAAGCGGAGGAGCCCTTGGATGCTGATGCTTGGTTCCGCACCATTGAATCTAAGTTTGCTCTTCTTACGATTCCATGTGCGGACTCCAACAAGGCTCATTTCGCTGCCCAACAATTACGCGGAGCTGCCCGTATTTGGTGGGATAATTATTGTGCTATGCAAACTGATGGCCATGTTACCTCCTGGGAAGAATTCCGTAATGCCTTCAGGGCACATCATATACCTGAAGGGCTGATGGAGCGGAAACTGAATGAGTTCTTGGTACTTACTCAAGGCACCCGCACCGTACTGTAGTATGCACAGGCTTTTAATCACCTGTGTTAGTATGCGGGCTATCATGCTGATAATGATGCCAAGAAGCAAGATCGTTTTCGTCAAGGTTTGAATACTAAGCTCAAAAAATGTTTAAACCTTATAAAGGCAGGTACATTCAGCGAGCTGGTCAACATGGCACTGACTCAGGAGGATTGTATTATGGCACACCGTGCCGAAAAGAAGCAAAGGATCTCCACTGGACCCGTGGGCGTTCAACCCTCGCAGAATCAGTTTGTTCAGAATGCACTGCCTAGAGCACCCCAATGGAATGTTCCGTTTGGTGGACTGGTTTTCAAGTCGTTTCAACAACAAGAAGAGTATCAACCTCCTGTACCTCTGCAACAACCACAACAATTTGGCCCACGGCCAAATGTTCAACAAGTCCAACAGAGAAGCAGCACCTATCACGGTTTCAATTGCGGAAGTGCGGATCATTTCATTAGAGATTGTCCGCAGCCCAAGAAACCTAATCAAGGGCAGAGTTCCAGTCAGAATGACCGAAACAAGGGCAAGAGGCTGATGATGCAAGTCCGGCAAGGACAAATCAACTTCACTACCCTTGCAGAATTTCCGAATGGAGCTCCTATCATGTCGGGTACATTTTCGGTACACCACAAACCAGTTGTTACATTATTCGATTCAGGAGCAACTCATAGTTTCATTAGTAACAACTGCAGTACCCGAATAGGACTTGATCTTTGCCCTACCAAGGGGTCATATGTGATCTCTACCCCTGGAAGAAAAATTACATCTGGCCAAATGATCAAAAAGGTGCCAATTCAATTGGGTAGCAAGGAAATCAGAACTGATTTGATTCTATTAAACTTAGAGGGTATTGATATTATACTTGGGACAAATTGGATGACAGAACATGGAGTACTGCTAGACATCTCTTCCCGAGTTATCGAGATTGACTCACCACATCAAGGAGCAACTACCCTCTATCTGCCCCATCAGGAGTATCTGCACTCTTGCACTTATGCCATCACAGACATCAAGGTAAAAGATATTCCTGTAGTCTGTGAGTACCCCGATGTCTTTCCAGATGATTTGCCTGGAATGCCACCGGACAGAGACATTGAGTTCATTATTGAACTTCAACTTGGCACTGCTCCTATTTCCAAGAGGCCATATCGCATGCCACCAAATGAATTGGCCGAATCAAAGATCCAACTCCAAGATCTTCTGGACAAAGGTTTCATATGCCAGAGTGCTTCACCTTGGGGTTGTTCTGCTCTCTTCGTAAAGAAGAAAGACAAGAGCCTAAGGCTATGTGTCGATTATCGTCCACTCAATGCGGTTACCATCAAAAATAAGTACCCTCTTCCCCGCATTGACATCTTGTTCGATCAGTTAGCTGGAGCTAAGATCTTTTCCAAGATTGACTTACGCTTTGGTTATCATCAGATCAAGATTAGGCCTTGTGACATTCCAAAAACGGCCTTCTCAACCAGATATGGACTTTATGAATATCTGGTTATGTCATTTGGGCTTACCAATGCACCGGCATAATTCATGTATCTCATGAATTCAGTCTTTATGCCAGAACTTGACAAATTCATCGTGGTCTTCATCGATGATATTCTGATATATTCCAAGACTAATGAAGACCATGCTGATCACATACGCATCGTTCTTCAACGACTACGTGATCATCGTCTGTATGCCAAATTCTCAAAATGTGAATTTTGGCTAGATAGTGTGAAGTTTTTGGGACACACTATCTCCAGTGAAGGCATATCGGTTGACCCAACCAAAGTCCAGGAAGTTATGGATTGGAAGCCTCCAACTTCAGTCCATCAAATACGAAGTTTCCTTGGATTGGCGGGATACTATCGCCGATTCATTCCAGATTTTTCCAAGATAGCTACACCCATGACTGAGCTATTAAAAAAAGGAAGTTAAGTTCCGCTGGGATGATAAGTGTGATAAAGCATTCCACACTTTGAGAAGAATTCTAACAACGGCCCCAGTGCTAGCTCAGCCAGATAATACCCAGCCTTTTGATGTCTACTGTGATGCTTCTGGAACTGGCCTTGGTTGTGTTCTTATGCAAAACAACTGGGTCATCGCGTATGCATCCCGAGCACTTCGGAGCCATGAACAAAATTATCCAACTCATGATCTTGAATTGGCAGCTGTTATTCATGCTCTCAAGATCTGGAGACATCATCTTATGGGTGCTAAGTGTAACATCTACACTGACCATAAGAGCCTCAAGTATATTTTTACCCAAGCTGACCTAAATATGAGGCAAAGGCGTTGGTTAGAACTGATTAAAGACTACGATCTTGAGGTACACTACCATCCTGGCAAGGCCAATGTGGTTGCGGATGCCCTTAGCCGCAAGGCACATTGTCACTGTTTATCCATAGCAACCTTCAGTGACACTCTCTGCAATCAGATGAGGAAGCTCAATCTAGAAATCATTCCTCAAGGTAGTCTGAATCTACTATCCATTGAGTCTACTCTGCAAGATAGAATCATCATGTCACAACTATATGATGAGGGTATCAAAATTATCAAATCAAAGCTATCTCTGGGAGAAGCCAAATATAAGTGTTTTCACACTGATCATCAAGGAGTCCTATGGTTCAACAATCGTATTGTTGTACCTAAAGACCATTCACTGCGTAAACAAATCCTTGATGAAGCCCATTTATCCAAATTCTCTATTCATCCTGGTAGCACCAAAATGTATCAAGATCTACGACAGAATTTTTGGTGGACTAGAACGAAAAGAGAGATTGCTAAATATGTATCTGAGTGTGATACGTGCCAGAAAGTCAAAGCCAATCATCTCAAGGCATCTGGTACACTTCAGCCATTACCCATTCTGTCATGGAAATGGGAAGACATTAGTATGGATTTTATCGTTGGTCTTCCTAACACCTCCCAAAAACATGACTCCATATGGGTATTTATCGATAGACTTAATAAAACAACTCATTTTCTTCCTGTGCATACCACTTACTCAGCTAAGAAGTATGCCGAACTCTATCTGGATCAAATTGTTCGGTTGCATGGTGTCCCTAAGACTATTATTTCTGATCGGGGGGCACAATTCATTGCACGCTTCTGGGAACAACTACAGTCTGCTCTTGGATCCAAACTGATTCGAAACTCTGCATATCATCCCCAGACTGATGGACAGACTGAGCGAGTCCACCAAATTCTTGAAGACATGCTCCGAGCTTGTATTATTCATTATGGTACAAGCTGGGACAAATGTCTTGCTCTGGCTGAATTCTCTTACAACAACAGTTATCAATCTAGCCTTCAGATGGCTCCTTTTGAAGCGCTATACGGTCGCAGATGTCGAACTCCTTTAAGTTGGTCCGAGACCGGTGAACGCAAAATCTTTGGACCAGACCTAGTTGTCGAAGCTGAAGATAAGGTCAAGATTATTCAAACCAACCTTAAAATAGCTCAGTCCAGACAGAAAATCTATGCAGATAAAAGAAGGAAACCTCTGCAATTCCAAGCAGGAGATTTTGTCTATCTCCGAGTATCTCCTACCAAGGGTTTTCAGCGTTTTGGCATAAAAGGGAAGTTAGCACCACGGTATGTTGGACCCTTTGAGATTCTTAAGGTCTGTGGCCCCGTGGCTTACAAAATTCGCCTTCCATCTCAATTGGCTACCATTCACGATGTCTTCCATATCTCTCAACTCAAGAAATGTATTGAAGTACCTACGGAGATCATTGAAACCACCGCCATTGAGATTGAACCTGATCTATCTTACACCGAGCAACCTATTCAAATCTTGGATACCAAGGAAAGAGTCACTAGGAGAAAGACGATTAAGATGTACAAGATTTTGTGGGATCACCACACCGAAGAAGAAGCAACTTGGGAAACAGAATCTTATCTTCAACAAAATTTCCCAAACTTCCTTCAAGCCAATCCCCAAACCTAATCGTCTGATTCTTTCTGCCTTCGAATCTCGGGACCTTCGAATCTCGGGACGAGATTCCTTTTAGGGGGGAGGCTGTGACACCCTAGGTGTCAAATTGTACCATAATAGGTTATGAAATGTAATGCATGTGTTGAAATGTATAAGGTTGGATGTATTTGTAGAAATAAGACCTTATGTGTAATTTTATAAAAATATGAGTCCTTTTGTGCAAGATGCATGAGTTGCAAAAGTAACCTTCAAATTTACTAGGGGTTTACATGTAAGAATGTTAGTCATCATGACAGTTTTGAAAACTTTCATGTAAGTCCAAAAGTATGTGAAATTTTACTCTAGGAAGGACAAAACCCTTATAAAGTTCAAATTTAGTCCAAGTTATCAAAATAAATATGTATACTTTGAGTTTTTGAATTCAAACCCTAAAGCATTGTTGTAGAGCTTGAAAAGTTACACATTTTCTATTTTGGTCATTTTTCCATTAGAACCCTGTAACAGTGGGAAATTTAACTTTACATTCAGGCCCTTAAAGTTTTTGTAATTAGCAAACAAGTCCTTGGCGCCCCCTCCCCACCCTTCTTCTTCCTCTGGCAGTCCCCATGCTCCCCTGTTCTCTGCGCCGCCACCACCGTTTCTCGGATTCCGGCCGGCCAGTGCTGCCCCCCTGCTCCTTTGCTCATCCACGCGCCGCCTTATCCCCTCCCCGGCCCTATCCCTCGATTCTCCCGCCCGCTCCCGTGCTGCCACGCGCACAGCGCCGCCGCCAGTGCTGCCGTGGCCGCGCCGCCGTGGCGCCCGGCCGTGCACCGTTCTTCCCCCTTCTCCTCTCTATAAATAGCTGCCCCGGGACCTCCTGAAGCTAATCCCCCACCCGCTTGCGTCTCTCCTTCGCCGTAGCTCTGTTCCCCGCATCGCCGCACCGCCGCCCTTCGGCTTAACGCCGGCGACCCCCTCCCCAACCTCCTCGAGGCTAACCAAGGCTTCAAAAGGGTGCACCTGGATGCCCTCTTCCTCCCCACCCCCTTCCTCTTGCTAATCGACCATCCCATCGCCGGATTTAGGGTTGGAACCGAGCTCTTCTGGCCATCTATGGTAGAGGGGTATAACTGCGAGGATTTGGATCCTTGCAGGGGCCTATATGAAAGATTCTAGTTGTTTCTTCCCTTCAACATGCTGAAATTTGAAAATTCATAGGAAAGCATAGAAAATTCAGAAAAATGTAAAACTAGTTGGATCTGCATCTTTATTTCAAACTCTATCACTTTTATTTTGTGACCATGCTGTGAAAGTGTATAGTTTGTGCTGTGTTTTAAATAGAAGCAAAAGGATGTTTTATTTAGATCTTTTGATCTATAAGAGAGTTGAAACCCAAACTTGGAACATGTGATATATGTGTTATGGATAGCTTTGTGTAAACTTGGAACAATCAAGTGATCCTTCGGGCAATGCTTGTTGAGATCGGTATAATCGACACACATTCTCCATTCTTTATTCTTTTTTAATATAAGAACAGGGTTAGCTACCCACTCTGGATGGATTACTTCTTTAATGAATCCGGCCGCGAGGAGTTTAGCTATTTCCCGTTTGATAGCCTCCCATTTATCAGGGGCAAAACGACGAAGTCGTTGCTTCTTTGGCACAGCTTGTGGATACACATTAAGACTATGCTCGATCAGCTCCTTGGGCACCCCTGGCATATCCGATGGTTTCCAAGCGAATATGTCTCGGTTAGCCCGTAGGAAGCTGACGAGCGCGAGTTCCTATTTGTCACCCAAGCCCGCGCCGATGATGGCTGTCTTGGATGAGTTGCCTTCTTGGAGCTGGATCGACTTAAGGGCCACATCGCCTATCGACTTGACGCCTGATTGGCTCGCCTTCTTCGTTGAGATGTCCAGCTCGGCTTGAGAAAGTTGCTGTGCGGCCGCGAGTACTTCTCCGAAAGCATCTGGCACGCGGGAAGTCGATGCATACTGGATGGCCTCCTGGTTGCAATCATAGGACTTCTTCAAGTCGCCTCGGAGCGTGAGCACGCCGCTGTGTCCTGGCATCTTGAGAAGTAAGTAGACGTAATGCAGCACCGCCATGAACTTAGTGATCGCCGGCCTTCCCAGTATAGCATGGTAGGAAGATTCGAAGTTGGCCACCTCAAACTTAATGAACTCGGTTCGGTAATTCTCCCTCATCCCGAAAGTGAATGGGAGAACGACCGTTCCAAGCGGGTGTGCGGCATTGCCAGGAACAATACCATAAAAAGGAGACTTGCTCGGAGTAAGCATGTTGGTCAGGTCCAGACCCATCTTCTTTAACGTACTGGCGAAGATAAGATTAAGTCCGCTCCCGCCATCGATGAGAACCCGAGTGAGCTTAACTTCTGCGACCATGGGATCCAGCACCAGTGGAAACTTCCCAGGCTCGGAAAAGCTGGTCCACTGGTCAGCATGGGAAAAAGATATGGGGACCTCCGACCATCGGAGTGGTCGTGGTACCGCCGGCTCAATGGATAGAATTTCCCGTAGCAGCAACTTCTGTTCCCGCTTGGAGCAAAAATCTTCATCACCACCAAAGATGACATTGACGGTCTTGGAGGCATCCTGGAACTTGGGCATCTCAGATTTATCTTCTTGATCCTCGTCTTCGGGCTCTTTGCCCGTTGACTTGTTCTTCTTGCCGTTTCCAGGGGAGCCAAAGGTGCGTTTGAGCTGAAAGCAGTTGATCGCTGCGTGTTTGGAGTTGACGCACCACGGGCACTTCTTCCGCAGAAGTTTTTCAAACTGCTCCTGCGTGGTCGACTTCTTGCCCCGCGAAGGACGTTCCACAGCCGCGACGAGATCGTCTGGCTTGCGTTTTCGGGAAGAACCCGAAAAGTCCCACTGGCCTTTGTCAGCCCGGTTGTCGTTGTTGCGCTTCTGGTTGAGGTCGGTGCGTCTTGGAAACCTCTCGCGCATCTTTTCTTCTTGTTCGGACCAGTCGTGCATCATGTCGCGAAGACCTGCAATCGTCTTCGGCCTGTTACGCCCAAAATCACGATATATACCTGGGTCTGTTAGGCCGTTGTAGAAGCAGTCGATGATGTCCTCCTCCGAGATGTTGGCAATGGTGGCCCGCACATCGAAGAAACGGCGGGTGTAGGATCGGAGGAGTTCATTACGCTCCTGCTTGCACTGGGCGAGGTCGTGCCGGGTTCCTGCACGGGTTATCGCCCCCTGGAAGTTGTCGATGAAAACCTTTTTGAGGCCCTCCCGGGAGTTGATGGAGTTGTTGGGGAGGCTTTCCAGCCAGGTCAACGGCGCAGGCTCCAAAGCCATCGGGAAGTAGACGACTTTGGTAGTGTTGGAACCACCAGCCACCTCAATGGCAGTAGAGTAACAGCGGAGCCATTGTTGGGGGGCCTGCTTACCGTCATACTTGGTGATGCCGATCGGCTTGAAACCCTCCGGGTACTTGTAGATGTTGAATCTCGTAGTGAACGCAGGAAAACGATCGCTGCAGTCAGCATCGTCCCGCTCGGCTACTTCGCGTTCCCGTCGCCTCGATTCGAGGACTGACCGGGCGTCGCGCCCCTCATTGATCTTCTGGCGAAGGTCTGGTTGTTGATGTGGGGGTTGGGCTGCCTCAGGTTGTTCGCCGGAGGTGGCTGCCGCCTCCCTCCGGTGACCTAACTCCCGCCCGCACCATCATTGTTATTGCTGCGTTGGGGTCGCAGGCGATTACCTGTTGTTCGACTTGGGGCCCGGCTCCGGCTGTCTCCGACACGCTCGTCCCCGACGAGTGATGCCGGGGCCTGCTGGTCTAGCTGGACCCATGCCCGTTGGGCGTAGCGGAGTGCTTGTCGAACGTTGGGATCATTACTTCGCTCGAGTAATGCTGTTACCCGAGCGATGTTGGCCATAGGAGTCCTGAAACCCCGTTCATCTGCAGCGGTGAATTCAGCGTCGAGTTCGCGTTGTGCAGAACGTATGCGCTGGTTGGCCCGCCTTCTACGAACCGCACGAGCTCTGTTCCTGGCACGCCGCGCATCACGTTCGGCGTCGTTCTCGTCAACAGCATCGGCAGTGCCTTCGTCTTCTGATATCCCGTCAAGCGCGCTGATGGGGATGAGGGCATCATCGTCCCCCTCCTCCGCCATCAGCACCTGGCGGGTTGTGAGTTCTTCAGAGGGGGCTTCGACTAGTTCAGTCAAGCCCTCGGTGATGGTAGCCAACGCCCTGCCCTCCTGAAAAGGTAGAGGTTCAATGTGGGCTACCAAGCGGTCTTCATGCCCGAGTAAATCGGACAAATCCATCCCCTTCCAATGAATGATTCATCCTTCGGAGGTGGTGGTGATCATCAGCCCGCAAGTGGCCAGGTGATCCTTAGCCCCCCGACATGCGGTGGCGTCAGAACCCCCAGCCTGGAACAGAGAGTTCAAGTCCTTCTCCAACGCGGGGAAAGGAACAGTAGTGATAGACTCTGCCTCGGTTTTCCTAGCAGAATCAAAAAACGGCAACTCGTCGAGATTATCGACGAAATTGTCGCGCCTTTCGGCGAATGTTTTTAGCTTGATGGTGTCGTCGATGATGTGCCGACGGAATCTGCCTGCGCCGTTGGCGACGCAGACCCATGAGCCAAAAACAAAAGTTGTGCCTTTAGGGAGCACGGGACTGGGGAACTTGAAAAAAGCCATCGAGTTCTCCAGGGGATCTCTGATGCGCTCCCCTACCTGGCGCGCCAGGTGTCGGGTTTTATCCGACTGCCCACCGAGGGGTATACCCAAGGTGGTAGGTTCTGGGTTGGGATGCGAGATCAGGAACTCAAAGATGCAGACAACACAAGATTTAGATAGGTTCAGGCCGCAATATGCGTAATGCCCTACGTCCTGTATGATGGTTTGTATTGCCTTGATGTTGATCTGGTGATCTTGGCTTTGAAGGGGTCCCTGCCCGCCCTTATATATCCGGGGGGACAGGGTTACATGAATCCTAGCCTGATACTAGCTTAGGAATCGTACTCAAGTACAAATCGAGTAGTTTCCTTCTGTATCGACTAGTTCTACTCCGCATGCGGGTAGAATATAACATAAATAAGGTACAGGACACGTCCTATCCCCTAGCCCAATATGGACTCCTTTATGTACACAGCCCCGTGGCCCCGGGTCTGACAGACCCTCCGAATTAGGTTTTGCTAGTGGTTGAATCGGAATCGGATGCGAATCGGGTGGGGGAAACAAATATCAAAATGATGGCAGCGGAAAAGGGAAACATAACTAAACTAAAACATGAACTAAACCAGCAACAAAGACATGAACTAGGACACAAACTCAACACTAGGGACTTTGAAACAGAATTATGCAAACAGCTAAACACGGTCTAGGAAGGAGATAAAATTTTGTTGGCTTTTCTATGGACTCTAGGATGAAGGCAAAATAAATCTGATAAGGTGTTATCACCATAATTGAGACAGGCTAGAAGTGGGCCGTGGAGCAAGATGGATTTGGAGGATAATTATAATGGGCTTGCGAATCGGACCCTGTGTAGATGTTTTGGGCCCAGGGAGGCCGTGAATATAGGTAGGTATGCTTAAACAGTTTAGATAGAGATAGTTAAGATTTGTGTCGTGTTTGGTTAGGGTTGGTTAAGAAAGGAAAGTCTACGGACTATAAATATTTATCATGGGTAAACAATAAGAAGGAATCATTCATCAACAACTCTTGGCGCATCGCCTCCTCTGTTCTAGGGTTTCCCGGGTAAGTGCCGTGCAGCCCCGGTCACGTTCTGCGTGATTGGGGCAGCGTTGTCCTTACTTATTTACATTTGTGTTTCTCGTTCTGAAGCATTGTTGATGGCGAGTAGCACTAGTTATCTCAACGCGTGTAGAACAATGATTAGTCTTTTCTAGGTTTTAATTATGTTCTGTTCGTTATCTATAAGCGTTTAGCTGTTATCGTACCCAAGGTTGGGTACGAGAGCAGCATCTTGCTCTGTTCTTATTTAGTAGATCCAATCTATTATGGTTAGTCTTTGATCATCAGAGATTTAGTTTAATATCTGCGTAATTAGGCCCTACAAACGGGTTGAAAGTTCTGGCAGTATGATTGGTATCTTGTAATAACTTGGAGAGGGATTGTTCCGGGAATCGGCTTTCGTGTTGGTTGTTAGGCCTCTGTTTAGGTTGTTGCATTGCTACCCTTTTGTATCTGTTAGGCTCAATTACGTGTAGGATGTTCTGATTACGCAGTGAGAGCTTTAACCGTCATAGATTGGATTAGCTTAATGTTTATAGATTGAAGCTTGTACTGTTATCGGATATATTCGTCTTATTCATAGATCCGATCCGGTATTGAACACAATCGGCTCTTTACAGCCAATACCGCGAAGCATCCGATGAGCCGATTATGGCTCAGACTAATATTTACATGTGTCTATGCATGCAGGAAACTAATACATAGCACCTTCCTGATCAGGTACAGGGTCAGGTGGCACGCCTAGCGACTTCAAGCCAGGGCATGTGCCGGATCTCGAGCCGTTGACCGAGGGACTGGGGCCCACCAACAGTCCTGGGAGCCTCTCGACTCCTCGTGTTGCCTGTCGCTGCTCGCCGGTGGGTTTTGATCAGCAACACATTCTGGCATGCCCGGTAGGACCATCATCGCCATCTTCGTCATCTTCATCAAGTTCGTCATCTTCTTCAATTCCATCAACTGCTGTTGACAAGATGGCAAGGGATGAACCGATCACCTACGAGGAGCTATCTGCTGAACATAAGCAGAGATATGATGAACACAAGACCATGAAGGATTGAGAGGCTCTGGTTTTCTTTTTGCTAAAAAGCAACAAAGAGTATGACCTAATGTTTTAGTACATGACCATTCTAGGTAAGTACATGACCCCATCTATCATCCTTATAATGATTGCAGAATAATAAACATTCAATTCCTATATTGCGCGAGTGACAGGAAATCACTCGACTTCTGCCGGTCCTATTAGCAGAGCATCTATTTGATAAGGACTCAGGCACAATACATAGGTTCGTAGGATTCATGCATCTAGGGTTCCATTTCAATTCCTAGACTTAATGCATTATATAGATATATAAGTAGAAAATTGTATAAGTGTAATAATTTAAAATACTGGGTTATGCATCGGGGCTTGCCTTCTTGAGCGGGGCTAGGGTCAGGGATGTCAAAAATTTCCGAACCTTGGTTCAGGGCTTCAGTTAAATTCTCGATGATGTTCACCGGGTCTTCAGAAAACCCTTGCTCGTGTTCCGAGACTAGCTCGTAGTCTCCGCCGTCGAGTGTCGCTGACTCTACATGATATGCAATAATTTGAATTCACGATAAAGTTGCAATCCAACCAATTGATAAACACAACTTCATGAAACAAGAACTTTGAATTCAAACTTACTATTTGTATCTTAGTATAATTACCATAATTAATTGGATTAATTGAATTAGGTTAACAAGTTTGGTTTTTATTTTGAAATCTACAAAGGTTATGGCCTTGAATTTTTGTGGGTAAGCTTACTTCTAACAGATGAGCTTACCATGAATTTTTCATAAATTTCTAAAATAAGAGACTGAAGCATGTGAATTAAGTTCAAATTTCAAGTTTAAATTCAAACCTTTGGCAAAATAGTGCCATAAATTCTTGAAAGATTTACTATGAACTACTTAATTACAGAACATCACATGATAAAAAAGATCTAAGCATGAAAACCTTAGTAACATGCTTGAATAAATTTAAACCATTTGAAGCTTGATTTGCATAAGTTTAAATTAGTTCAAGCTATGGTCTAGTGCTGCAAGTGAAATTTGCACACAAGTTCACTCATACCCTAAACAGGCTACACACCAAAAATCACAAGCAATAAGTTAGCATGCAAAAGTTACACATAAGATACCCTTTTGCTAAACTTTAAAATAACTCAAAACGCATTTGGTTTCAAACTAGACTTTAATAACCAAAGTTGTAGAGCTAAACTTCTGGAGTACAACAAAACTGGTTTGGCAATTTTTGGATTTTTCTACAAATTCCTATGGATTTTCCACAGAAAGGCCCCTGAAAAGATTTGAATCCTTGCAATTGGGTCCTTGGCTAGGTTTTACAGAGAAACCGATCGACGGTGATCGAATTCCGGTGAGAGGGCTCACCGGTGGCGAGGGGAAAGTGGGGGAAAAGGTTCAGGAGCTCACGGCGGTTACGGGGGTGGCCGGTGTTGGGGAAGAGAGGGGCTGAGACGGCGAGTCGACGGCGAACTGGGGCGGGCGACGGGGCTCCAAGGGGCGGCGATGGTGTTCTGGTGGCCGGAGGGTAGGAGAGCGGTGGGGAAGTAGCTAGAAAGCTTCCTCAGGGTGATGTGGTACTGGTGGTGTGGTTGGCATGGGCTGAGAGGCGGCGGAGTGCCGGGATGACGGTGAGACCGAGCGGCGGCGGAGCTTGAGCTCACCGGCGCGGTGGTCTGGCTGCTCTAGCGCGGGAGAGTGAAATTGGGTGAGTCTGTGAGCATCTGTGGGTGGCGGTGGTGCTACTGGAGCATTGGATCGAGGGTGGAAGGCGGCAGAGGCAGTTGACGATGGCGAGCAGGAGCTGTGGCGGAGCTCCGACAAGGCGTCGCGCTCGGGAAGAAGAAAGAGAAGTAAAATGGGTGTGTGCGAGTGCAAGAGTGAGTTCGTGGGGAGCTCAGGGATGTGCTTCAAGTTGAAGAGGAGGCATGACGGGTGAGAGCTACTGCTGGCAAGCTCGGCGGCGTGCGTGGCGGCTCGGGCGGCGGCGGCGCGATGTGGAGGGGCGGGGAGAAGCCACCGGAGGCCGGGCAGGCGGTGGGCGCAGCGCTAGAGGGCACGTGGCGCAGGTTTAAGCGGCGAGGGGCAGCTGGGGCTCGGGAAATGGCCGGCGAGGGCGGCAGGGTCGGCAGAGAGAAAACAGAGAGAGGGAGGAGCTGGAGTTTGAAGACAGGGACCTGTATGCAATTCTCCAAAAATACAGGGACTCCACTCTAAAGCCAAATTAACTTTCAAACCATAGCTCAGATGAAAACATGCCCAAAAGCAAAAATGTAGAGTTTAGCAAGATCTGCAACTTTGATTTAAGGTTCAGCTTCAAAAGAGTTAAGGATTTGAATCTAATTTAAAACTTGGCAAAAGTTTAAACTTCGGAGATAACCTATTTAAATTCTACACTCCAATTGAATCCTTAGGGTAGTTTCACTTCTCACCGAGGTTTAAAAGTAAGTACTTGCTTCTTGCAAAACAACCCTTTACATAATTTGATTTTTACCTACCATTCTCACCCATTTTGCACCAAAGGACTTAAATTTTCCAGAATTACACAATACCCTTTTCCCTTTGCATTCAAGTTTTAGCACACATACAAAAGATCAAACATACACACTTTATACTAGAATCTAGTGTGTTTTAATCCTAAGTACCTGAATGTCACAGGAGTGAATCTGTCCACCCCATCGGAGGACCGTACCAGAGCTCTCGGCAAGAGGTGAACTACGTGGTTGCTCACTCGTTGCACCAGCATTCTGAGAGCTTGGTTAACGCTTTCGAGCGTGTTGCCCTACGTGTGGTCCAAGAAATTATGAAGCATCAGCACTCTCCAACGGGACCTACCTTGGGGAATCATAAAGGGGAATTACCGTTCCAAACTAGGCCACTACTGCCTTATGCGCTCGCAGCTGCGGAATCGCATGGTTCTCCAGCTTATGTGGTTTATAAGGTGGGAGGTGATCCCGTGGATCACCCATTCTTCAGCGAGCCACCCAGGGAGCTACATGTGTGCTTATATACCGGATAGCAATAATCCGGTACATTCAGCATAGAAGGCAGCTGGAGGAATTTCTGGAGTGGATGCAGACAAGCAAGCGTGGCTAGCAGCCTGTGCCACCGGCTGAGTCGTGATAGTGCGCACTCGGCCCTAGGATCACAGACGGTGGAGCAGATCAGTGCCATTCTGAGAGATCAGTTTGGCATCTTACCAAAGAGGAGAGCGATCGGCTATACTAAGCCGTATCCAAGTGATTACGATCTAATTCCCTTGCCGCCTAAGTATCGGCTTCCTGAGTTTACCAAATTCAGTGGAGCAGAAGGTTCTAGCTCTATTGAGCATGTGAGCCGATACTTGGCACAACTAGGGATGATCTCGATATCGGATCCTCTACGAGTAAGGTTTTTCTCACAATCGCTCACAGGGCCAGCCTTTGGGTGGTACACGTCATTGGGCCCTGACTCTATCTATAATTGGAAGCAGCTGGAGGAGCAGTTCCACATTTAGTATCATTCGGAAGCTGCAGAAGCAGGAATTGCCGATTTAGCGCAAGTGCGGCAGAAGTGTGGGGAAACCGTGGCGGAATTTATCCGACACTTCAGGGAAGTAAAGAACCGATGTTACTCGACACGGATTTCAGAGAAGGAGGCAGTCGAGTTGGCATCTTTGGGGTTAATGAAGCCGATCAGAGATCTGGCTTTCCAGTTGGAGTTTAACTCTTTGGTGCATTTGGTGCAGAAGCTGACAACGCACAAGCAGCGCCATCCCGAGCTATATCAAGACAAGTTTAAGCGTCAAGTGGCGGTGGTTGATGCCGAGGAAGCCGAAGACTCCGGGGAAGAGCAAGAGGTGGCAGTCGTAGAATGGACTCGGGGAGCAAACCCTGTGTCCTGCAAATGGGTGAAGCAAACAGGGCCTGCGAAAAGATTTGACTTCGATCTGTTGTTAAAAGAGAAACAGTTGAAGTTTCCGGAAGGATATAAACCTCCTACGGCGCAGGAACTGAAGGGAAGATCATATTGCAAGTGGCACGACTCTTTCACCCACAGTACAGGCGACTGCAAGGAGCTCCGTCGGCAAATTCAATCGGCTATCGAGCAAGGCCAATTGATCTTGGGCCAAACCGCCATGAAGGTCGATACCCAGCCCTTCCCTAGTGTAAATATGGTGGAGGGTTATGACCGATCTGCAAGACGGCAGCTGGATTTTACGCTCGGCATCAATATGGAGAGGTTAATGTCACGCCACCAAACCAAGAATAAAGAGGCTAATCCTAGCGATCGGCCCCAAAAGGAAGAAAAGGGGCATGTCACAAAAGAACAAGTGAGGCATGTCAGGAATCAACGGCCAACCTCTTCTGATCTTCTCAGGAAGTACGAATACCAGTACCAGCAGGGTCTCTGGCGAGAATCAGAGGAACAAGAGTATGAGTGTCGCACTGGGAAACGTTTGAAGAAGCATGAAGATGCGTGTGATCACTGGCATTGCCCGTTTTTTAGGTATTGTTGGGATTCTGGTATGAGTCGATTACCTACTACTAGAGACTGCCTAGAATGTGGATCCAGGAGACTAGATGCAGAGGGGGTCTCAGTTTTCCAGCGTTTGGGGCGTGTTCCAACTCAACAAGGGCAAGTTCGATCACCACGAAGGAGAGTGGACCTTGATGAATAAGAAGACAAGTATCATCGTCCGCGTTGGTGCCCTGATGGACTCAATCATTCTCAGAAACTCAGGGTTCAGCGGTTGCGCAGCTTGGAAGAAGCCGAGGCTAAATATATCGAGTCATTAAGGAAAGCGCGCCCGGATTTCGCGGAACAGGTTCATCGTGTGCATAAAAAGGAATCACGCCCTCCCAGAAAGGAGTGGCGACCCAAGTCTACAAGAGCCGATGTGAAGATATCGGCTGATACGCATATGGTATTTGTGCTCCCTGCAGAATTCCACACTCGAATCCATGAAGAGTCATCATTTGCCCAGCTTGATTTGGGACCCCGGCCAGTAATATTTGAGAAGCCGCAAGCTAAAAGTTACAAGCATTTGAAGGCTTTGTATCTTAAGGGGTACATAAACGGCCAGCCCGTTACCAAGATGTTGGTAGATACAGGAGCAGCAGTTAATATTATGCCGTACTCAGTTCTGCATCGCTTGGGGCATCCACCGGAGATTTGATCCAGACTAATGTCACGCTAAGTGACTTTAACGGGCAGACTTCAGAAGCTCAAGGCATCCTCAGTGTGGACCTAACCATCGAAAATAAAACCATCCCGACCTCTTTCTTCATCGTTAATAGCAAGAGCACATACAATGTCCTACTTGGTAGGGATTGGATTCATACCAACTGTTGCATCCCCTCCACAATGCATCAGTGTTTGATCCAGTGGGATAGAGATGAGGTAGAGGTGGTTCATGCAGATGATTCGATTGAGATTTCACATGCTGCCATGAGCATCTGGGACGCGGAAGACCAGGAGCCGATCTTAGGGATGAGTCTGGAAGGCTGCGATCGCATTGAAGCTACAAAAAATAGGGTGAGGCTGGTCTTATCCACTGGCCTTACAGAGTAGAAGAGTTGCACGGAACAAGCTGCTCTGGCGTACTTGTGGAGGCCGATTCCTGCAATCGGCCCCAAAAAATGAAGTATAAACTTTTGATGTCAAGTACTTTGCATAGTCATAGCCATTATAGAAAGGCTCGCTTTGACAGCCGGCCCTATTCTTTTTGTAAAAACTCGAAAGATGATGAAATACATGGAGCGGCCGATCTTGACGATCGGCCAAAATTCTTTTTACCATCTTCTTTTTCCATCTACAGCGTCGATTTAACAGATGATGGGAAACTAGGATATGGGTTCACGTCGGCTGACGAGCTCGAAGAAATAGATATTGGTCCTGGGGATAAGCCACGGCCAACGTTCGTCAGCAAGAAATTACATTCATGTTTGCGAGAGCCGATGATAGCTTTATTAAAAGAATATGCCAATTGCTTCGCCTGGGATTACACAGAGATGCCTGGGTTGGACAGGCGCATAGTTGAGCATCGGCTCCCTCTCAAAAGTGGATTTCGACCGTTCCAATAGCGAGCACGACAAATGAAGGCCGAGGTCCTTGTCGAAGTGAAAAATGAGGTGGAGAAAATGTTAGAAGCAGGATTCATCAGGCCTTGCAAGTATGCTGAGTGGATTTCAAGTGTTGTACCTGTAAAGAAGAAGGACGGCCGATGGCAAGTTTGCGTGGACTTCAGAGACCTCAATAGGGGTACTCCGAAGGATGAGTACCCAATGCCTATTGCAGAAACACTGATCAATGCGGCTGCTGGTCACAAAATCTTGAGTTTCATGGATGGTAACGCTGGTTATAACCAGATTTTTATAGCCCCTGAGGATGTACACAAAACCGCATTCAGACTACCTGGAGCGGTGGGTCTGTTCGAGTATGTGGTCATGACTTTTGGTTTGAAGAATGCTGGGGCTACATATCAGTGTGCCATGAACTACATTTTCCATGAACTGATCGGTTGGATGGAAATTTACATTGATGATGTCATGGTGAAGTCCGTGTCGGTTGAAGGACACTACCATCCGGGTAAAGACAATGTGGTTGTGGATGCACTTAGCCGCAAATCACATTGTCATCGCTTATCAGTAGAAGTTTTCAACAACACTCTCTACTGGGAAATGAGAAAGCTTAATCTAGAGATCGTTCCTCAAGGCAGTCTGAATCATATAGCAGTTGAGCCTATACTCCAAGAGGATCCTAAGGGAATTCTACGATTTAATGGACGTATGGTTGTACCCAAAAACCCTCAGCTTCGCAAATAGATAATGGATGAAGCACATTTGTCTAAATTTACTATGCACCCTGGCAGTACGAAGATGTACCAGGATTTGAAACGGAATTTCTAGTGGACCCGTATGAGAAGAGAAATAGCAAAGTATGTCTCTGAATGTGATATTTGCCAGAGAGTTAAGGCCAGTCACTTAAGGATTTCTGGTACGTTGCAGCCTCTACCTATTCCTTCTTGGAAATGGGAAGATATCAGTATGGATTTTATCGTAGGTTTACCCAATACTTCCCAGAGGCATGATTCCATTTGGGTGATTGTGGATAGATTAACCAAGACCGCTCATTTCCTTCCAGTGCATACCACTTACAATTTTAAGAAGTATGCTGAAATATATCTAGACCAAATCGTTCATCTCCATGGGATACCTAAAATGATCATCTCTGATCGTGGAGCACAGTTTGTTGCTCATTTCTAGGAGCAACATCAACAAACTCTTGGAACCAAGTTAATCCGAAGTTTCGCATATCATCCGCAGACAGATGGGCAAACAGAGAGGATAAACCAAATCCTAGAAGATATGCTTCGAGCCTGTGTAATCCAGTACGACAAGCATTGGGACAAATGCTTAGCTCTGGCAGAATTTTCTTACAATAACAGTTATCAGTCGAGTCTTAAAATGGCTCCTTTTGAAGCATTATATGGTCGCCAATCCAAAACTCCTTTAAATTGGTCTCAGACGAGTGAACGCGAAATCTTTGGGCCTGATCTTGTCACCGAGGCTGAAGAAAAGGTAAAAATCATTCGAAACAATTTAAAAGTAGCTCAATCAAGACAAAAGAGCTACGCAGACAAAAGGAGGAAACCAATACAGTTTGAAGTAGGTGATTTTGTATACCTACAAGTATCTCCTACTCGAGGTGTTCAATGATTTGGTATCAAAGGCAAACACGCTCCTCGCTACGTTGGTCCTTTTGAAATCCTTGAAATTTGTGGACCCGTAGCCTATCAACTTCAACTTCCTCCTTAGCTAGCAGCCATTCATAACGTCTTCCATGTATCTCAGCTGAAGAAGTGTATCAGTATTCCTACTGAAATCATTGATACACAAACCATCGACATCGAACCCGATCTTTCGTATAAGGAGCATCCAATCAGAATCTTAGATACCAAGGAAAGAAGTACCAGAAGAGCGACAATCAAGATGTTCAAGATCCAGTGGAATCATCATACCGAAGAAGAAGCTACCTGGAAACCGAAGACTATCTTCAAAAGAATTTCCCGGACTTTCTCAAGATTTCGTAGGTATCTATCATCTCATTATATCATTCTTGTAATCTCAGGATGAGATTCATTTTAGGGGGGAAAGGTTGTGACACCCTAGGTGTTAAATATAGCAAGCCAATATGAAGAATGTTTTGTATGTTTTGAATGGTGTGAAAATTGAGTAAAGTTATGAAAATAAGGGTATTTATGTAATTTTATAAAAGTACAAGTCCTTTTATGCAAGTAGTTGAATTACAAAAGTTACTTTCAAAGTTACTAAGGGCTAAAGTGTAAGAATGCAAGTAATCATGACATTGCAGGAAAACTTGCAATTAGGTCCAAAATTATAAGAAATTTACGTTAATAAGGACAAAAATTTAGTAAGTTTGATTTGAGTGCAAAGTTGTAAAATAAAGATTTGTACTTTAGGTTTTTGAACTTGAACCCAAAAGCAATGTTGTAGGGTTTGAAAAATGCTACAACTTCTATTTTGATCATTTTCTCATTAGGCTTTTGGATCAGTGGAAAATTTTAGTTTACTGTGAGGTCCCTGGATTTTTCTATTTTTGCAAACGAGTCCCTCGGACCCCCTCCCCTCTTCTTCTTCCTCTGGCGCCCCTCTGCTCTCTGCTCTGCTTCCCTGCCGCCGGTTGTCAGCGCCGCTCACCGTCGCTCCAGCTCCTCCCCGGCGCCACCTCCTGCTCGGGCAAACTCCACGCGTCGGTCTCCCCCTTCCTCGGTCCTGCTTCCCTCCCCTACTGGCCTTTCCCGCGCGCGCCACGCCAACCCGAGCGCCGCCTGGCCACCACCTCGCCGCCGCCGTGTCCCATGCCCGCGTTTGCTCTTCTTCCTTCCCTCTTCTGTCCAGTAGCACCAGCAGACCGCACTCAATCCATTTTCCTCTCTTTCCCTTGCCGCGCGCACCCCAAGCCCTAAACACCACCGCCGCCTCCTTCTTCCACTTCGGCGACCCCCTATTCACCGTGGGCCGCCAGCGTCCGCCTCCCATTGCCCACTACAGCCCCCTGGGGAGCTTTCTCTCACCTCATTCACACTCTCAGGCCACTCCTCGTGGCTGTATTTCCACCAGAACCACCTCGTCGTCGTTCCCCTCCTCTCCGGTGAGCTCCTGTCGCTGTCGAACCCCTCCCTCCGCTCCTTCTCCATTCAATTTAACTGCACCAATAGCTTCCTCTCCTCTTGTTGCAGCTTCTGGACCGAAGCATTGCCCCACTTCCTCGCCGGAACCCTCTCGCCGACAAGCTCCTCTCCGCCGCCGCCTCGGCCACCGTGGGAACCCCATCTCCGGTCATCCCCTCCCCTTCCCAAGACCCCCAGAAGGTGCGCCTTGAGCTCCTGATGCTCGCTGACCACTCCTTCTCCACCCCCCGCCACCCCCCTCACCGGAATTTGGTCGGCGATGTCCCTGCCCTTCTTCCCCGACGAGCCAAGGGCTTATTTGAAATGATTTGAAAAGTTCCAAGGGTCTTCCTGCTAGCTTTGAACAATAGACTCTAGCCCCACTAGGTAATCTGGGGCTTTAAAGGGCGACCCGCTTAACTTTACTGAAATAGATTACAGAGCCCCCCCCCTCCCCCAATTCAAAAGCTGTAAACTTCAAAAATGTGCAGAAAATTATAGAAAATTCAGAAAAATGTCAAACTAGTTGGGTTTGAATCCTTGTGTTAAATTCTACAAATTTTGTATTGTGATCATGAGATGAATATGTGTGTTTTGTACTGCAATTTAATTAGTAGATAATGGGTACTTTAATTAGAGCTTTTGATCCATAGCAGTGCTGAGGCTCAAATTTGAAACATGAGATGTATGTGCCATAAGTAGAACTGTATAAAATTTGGAAGCTCAGAACAGCCCTCTAGCTATGATGATTAAATAACTTTTCTTGATGTTGATACAAGTTTCATAATTTAATTCCAGATACATCTCTTCATGTTTATGGCTGAAAATTTTACTTTAGCTTTGTTTCAGCATGCATAATCCAAGATAAAAGTTTAAGAGTCAGAATCCTAGTGTAACTTTAGTAATGAATTTAAGCTTAGATTCAAAGGAAATTCATGAACAATAGCTCTAGTGCATGAAAAATTATGAAAATATTTTGAGGTGTTACTCTTGAGTAGTGTGACATGTCCACAAATTTTGAACCTATGATCAGGTGTAGAACAACCAGAATAAATTGAACTTGGTATGATAATGCTATATTCCAAACTTAGGGTTCATTTAATTAGTCAAAGTAAGTCCATAATTAAATAATAACCTAGGGTTATTAAAGATAATTAGCTAGTCAAATAAATAAAGTTGTTAAATGTAATTAGTTTAATTGTTTAAGATAACCAAACATGCTATCTAATACAGTTAGTTTAAATGTTTAGGGTAAACAACTATGTTACTTAATGTAACTAGGTAATTTAGTTTATACTCGATAAATGACTGCCCAGTAGAAGAGTGAATGATATGTTGGATGAGTGAGCTATGTTTTCGTTGGATTGCAACTTTATTGTGAAATAGAATAAAAGTCTATGCATCTTCTAAACTGCATCGTTTACATCACATGTAGACTCAACGCTTCTCGCCGACATAGATTATCAGATCCTCCCGGAGCCTGAAGTGGAAATTTCTGAAGTCCCCGAGAACGTCATCGGAGATTTAACTGAAGCCCCAAACCCGAGTTCGGAAGAATTTATTAACGTCTCTAACCCCAGCCCCGCCAGTGAAGGCAAGTCCCGGTCATAAACCCACTACATTATAACACTACAATTCATATATATATCTACTTATATTTACTTGTGCATTTAAGTTCCTAGGAGTTATAATGAAACCCTAGTTGCACATTGTTAGGTACCTATTTATTGAATAGAATCTGAGTCCGACTAGTGCTATGCTAGTAGGACCGGTAGAAGTCGAGTGATTTCCTATCACTCGCGTTATATAGGAATTGGTTGCTTACAATCCTGCAATCACTATAAGGATGACGGATGGGGTTACGTGCAGTATCATGGAAAGGAATAATACCCCGTCTGTGTTGATGAATTTGGTTAAGGTCGTAGTGAGTGGTAGTGGCGGTTAAGCATTTGAAAGTACTAGCCACATGCCGTGAAATATGGTAAGCGGTAAGCCTAGTAACCAATCGGCCCGGAAAGTGGACTTGTCCCCCACCACTCGACTTTTATTGTTTATTTACACACACCGACGTGTGGGAGTACATTCTGCAGAGCAGATGGGAATACGATCATACAGTCACGCTGTAGACGTATGTCCTGCACATTGGATGTGCGTATGGTCCTGCAGTCGCTTGTGGTGGCATTGTTCCACGACCCGGAATGAAAGGCAAACGGTTGCTTCGGAACAACCTGTCGGTGTTCCAAGCGTGTGAGTTAGGTTTACCTAGCGAGGGTTGAAATTCGATTCAGAATCATCCGTTTTCTCATGGAGATTGAGACTGCTTAATACTTCTGCCACATAGAGTAATAAGAACCACTTATTGATGATGAAAGATGGTGTTTGATGAGAGAGTTCTACCATGTTTGAGTAGCTATAGTTGCTTACTTAGAATGAATAATCAATTAGAACCTGAAAGCTAAAATTTGGAATTAAGGATCTACTCTTTGTTGCTTTTCAGCTGAAATTAAACCCAGAACCATTATAAACCTTCATAAGTCTAGTTACATGGCTAAGTGTACCATGAGACGGGTAAGCCTTGCTGAGTATTAGAGTACTCAGCCTTGCAATATGACTTTATTTCAGGTAATGTTTCTGAAGACCCTATTCTTACCATGCCATGGCCCTATGCTCTTCCTGATGGTTGGTCTGTGGAATGGGACCCGTCCCCGGCCAACGCTGATCATACCGAGTGATGTCATGCCAGGGCTTAGCATGAAGTCCGTACTGGCAACATGTATAGTTGTCGTATTTTAAATTCCGCTGCCGTGAACTTGAAACTTTAAAAATGGTTTGTAATAATTTCTATCAGTTTGGAACTTATGCTACTTTTGGAAATTCTTGTAATATAAATGCTTGTGATGTAAAATATGATGGCGATTGTATCTCTAGACTCGCCTTCGTGCGAGGTACCTTGTTTGATCCTGCTTTCGGTGGTTTATTGGGACGTTACCCGATAGGCGAAGGGGTTACACCGTTTGAAGTACGATTGGAGCCCTTGAGAGAGGACTTGCGTACTTGAGCCGGTGTAATTCAGGTTGGTTCTACCACAGGGATGACATGTTCTACAGGACTTTGGAAGGGCTGTTGCTTAAATGCCTGGGGCCGGTTGAGTCCAATTAGCTCTTACATAAAGTCCATGAAGGAACCTGCGGGACTCATCAATCGGCTCACAAAATGAAGTGGCTGATTAGGCGGTCAGGGTACTACTGGCCCACCATGCTTGAGGATTGTTTTAAATATTATAAAGGATGCCAAGCATGTCAGAGGTTTGGGAAGATTCGGATGGTACCAGTGTCAGTGATGAACCCCATTATTAAACCATGGCCATTCAGAGGCTGGGACATGGACATGATCGGCAAAATTAATCCTCCATCCAGCAAAGGCCACCAGTTCATTTTGGCCATCACGGATTACTTCACCAAGTGGGTAGAAACAATTCTTATGAAATCGGTGGCATCCAGAGACGTTATTCAGTTTGTCAAGGAACATGTTGTTCATAGATTCGGGATCCCTCAGACCATTACAACAGATGGAGGCTCGGTCTTTATTTCAGAGGAATTTAAGAAGTTTGCCGCCGACATGGGCATCAAGTTGATCAGGTTGTCTCCATATTATGCCCAGGCAAATGGACAAGCTGAAGCATCCAATCAGAGCCTCATCAAGTTGATTAAGAGGAAGATTAATGAGTACCCTAGACGTTGGCATGAGGTCTTATCAGAGGCATTGTGGGCATACCATATATCTTGTCATGGGGCGACGAAAACTTCCCCTTATCACTTAGTCTATGGGCAGGAGGCTGTGTTACCATGGGAAATTACGGCCGGGTCGAGGCGCGTAGAGTTCCACAATGATTTAACAGCTGAAGAATATGCTACTCTGATGAATGACAATGTTGAGGACCTCACGGAGCTTAGGCTTTGGTCACTTGAGAAGATCAAGGAAAATAAGGCCAAAGTAGCCCGCGTGTATAATAAGAAGGTCAAGCCGAAGGAATTCCAAGTAGGAGATCTGGTTTGGGAAGCAGTACTACCATTCGGAACTAAGGACGCAGCATATGGCAAGTGGTCCCCAAACTGGCATGGGTCGTATAGGGTTGACCAAGTTCTACCTGGGAATGCATATATGCTTGAAGAATTGGATGGTGTCAAGTTCCCGGTGGCAGTCAACGGTCAACATCTCAAGAGCTACTTCCCAGGCATATGGGCCGATGAGCAGTGAAGCCGATGTCGTGCATCAGGCTATAAGCCGATGTGACCGATGGGCCTGAATAAGGTAGCGCCGGAGTTGTGCGGAAGGGTGCAAACCAACAGAGATCGATGGCCCGGGTCTGTGATACCGGTGACGTGTGGCAGAATAAGAATGAAGAAAGGAGGCTGATGTGTACAGTTGGCCCACACGTTAAAGAAAAGCATTTCGTAAGTTGTCAAAATAGCCGATGTGAGACCATCGACTCTAGAGTTTTTTGAAGTAATCAACATAATGGTATCGCCGAATAGCCGATGTGTGACCATCGACTTTAGAGTTAAAATGTACGCACACAAAGTTTATCCGTTAAAGAAACAGGCTTTCTGAATAAACTCATCAATGGCAGCAATGGCATCGAGACGGACACGATCAACTTCAGCGATCACTGCTTCGTCCTCCTCGTCCACTCCCGGTAGCACCTGTTTGCTTAGAGCACTCAGCTCGGCCAGATCTACCTTCAGTTCAGCAGTCAGGGCTTCTACCTCCCATTTGGAGCTTGCAATAAGGTCTTTTTCTTCTTGGATGTGCTGCTTGGTGGCCCGGACTTTGGCCTCAAGATCCTCTAGATCCTTCTCCAGAAGAAGAAGCCATTGGGCGAAAATAGATGTATCAGCCTTGGCGTCCAGAGCAGCTTTCTTCTTGTTGACCGACTGACATCGCTCGGCAATATTGGTTCTCAAGGGGGATTGAGAGCGACAGGTCTCAATCCTATGGTGAGCATCTGCTACTTTTACCCGAAAGGAAGGGAGGTGCCTGGCCGGCAAGAGCTTAACTTGAAGACCCACGGGGAGCTGGGAGTTGACCTCATTGAGGATCTGCTTTACCGCGCTGGAATCCTGAACCAGAGCGTCGATCAAGCCTGATAGAAGATCCTTCATACAGAGAAGCTGACTGGCGATGCTAGTCGAGTCCGGTTGAGGATCATCGGCTTCTAGTATGGCCGACCCGATGGATGCGGGATCAAACGCAAGCAATTCTGAGAGGTAAAGGCTCCAAAAGGAGGCATGTGAGTAGAGCAGCACAGAAAGGAACGAAAATGACCTGGGAGTAAAGCATACCTATCCTGGGAGGGAAGTAGCGACAGCCGATGAAGAAGTGATCGGCTCCTGAAGGTGCGTCCCTTCTGAAGGAGGAACATTGACAGCGGGAGAAGCGAAGGTCGGCTCTCGGGGGGTCACCTTTTTAGAAGGAGGAGTGGCAGCCGACGAAGCAGCAGTCGGCTCTGGCAGGCGCATCCCTTCTGAAGGAAGATTGGCAGTCGCCAAAGCGACAGCTGGCCTCTCCAAAGAAGAATCAACAACCGACGCGGTTACAATCTGTTCTGGCAGACCTTGTGGGATGACTGGTGTATCAATCAGCATCGAAGGGCCTTCCAGAGCTGTTGAGACAGGATCATGAAGAGTAATTAGAGCATTGACAGGTGCTTCCATATCCTCTAGAACCTCTGAAGCTGAATCTTTTTGGCACGGGGGTTCCTCCCCACTGGAAATGTCCACAACGACGGGCTGCAAAGAAAGCAAGTGTGATTGAGAAGAATGTACATAAATAGAGGGGCAACTACTAAAAAGGGGATCCAAACCTGGCTAACGACCGGAGTTTCTTGACTAGGGGAAGACGGCCCAACTTCTTTTCGGATTTTCCTGACAAGCACCTTCCTCGTCTTAGCACGAGCCCGGGTGGCAACAATGTTAGAAGATCGTCTTCACTTGGGGGTCAACTTTGTGGTGCTAGGCTGGATCTACATGATACTTTTTGATGGAGGAGGTGTGTTTTTACCAAAGAGAACCACAGGGGCAATTAGCGACAACTGGAAGACAGATCCATCATCATTCTTGGTTCTGGGCCATCCTCCTGCTGCAGAAAGAGTAAATAGAATTAGAAAGATTCAGTAAGGTTAAAAGAAGAAATGATAGGCAAACGGCAATACCTCTCCTTCAGGTATTTCATATTCAGCGTGAATCTGTTGCAGCATCGGCCCCAAGGCTCTTCGGAAAACATGAGTCTTCCACATCAACCACCAGTCCTCGAAGTCGACAGCCGAAGAAATAAAGGCAAGGTCAACAGGAATCGGGATGAGAAGGTCCGAAAACAAACTGTAGCATCTTTGGGTGGTGACGGCGTTAGGAAGGTCTACCCTATTTGATGTCAAATGATGAAGGAAGAAATGTGGAGGCACTTGCCCAAGACCAAACTGCTGGGCTTCTACGACCGGCTGGTAAAATTCATATCCTGGTTTGATGATCCAGTTGGAAGTGCTCATTGTCACACCCGATTTATAAGAACATAAATCGAGCAATCATATATGCGCCAGGATCAAGTCACGCATATATACAACAGATTATCAAGATATCACAACACATGTCACGAATAAAAGCGTATAAATTAATATATGAATATATTTATTACAACTGAATCAAGAATCAGTTCAAGGAATGCGGAAGCGTAAAATGAATACATGAAGAACTGGGCGCCACAGGGACGTCGACTGGGAGACAAACGCCTAGAGGTCGTCGAAGCTGCTGATGTAGTCCTCCACGTTGCCGGGCACTGAGCAGCAGTCGAAGATATCCGAAATAGAACAGAAGAGTAGAGAGGCAAGTGTGAGTACAAACTCGTACTCAACAAGTATAACACAAACTATGAGGCTCTAGGCTAGCTGACTCAACTGCATTAGCTTTTAATCTTGGTAAATTTTATTTAAGCTAATTACTACAAGTGGATGAGTTACCATAACCCAAATTGCATAAGAAATTAATCAGTATTAATTAAGAACTACTGGGAACCATCCAAACCAAAACCACCCGGGGAATCTCCCTCGTCAAAGGTTGATAACCCCACTAATCAAAAGGAGGATCTGGGCCGCTCATGACTGTGAGCACAGCTGATATATCAGTTTTACACTCTCGAGAGGTTGCACAACTTTACCCACAAGTCGTGAGCTACGCTAGTTGTTCATCACACTTCCTTAGGTGAGATGGCTAGCAAGCACACTACGAGACCGTTACAAAGGATCACGTTGGTAAGGTGTAACCGCTAAGGATTCTGGATCAGCGACGATGGGGCCCACCTCCGGGGGTACAAGACACACAGCACAGACCAAGCCGGAGGAGCAGGGACCATTGAAGCCTACCACCCCTCTTGCCCACGCAGGTAAGTTACTCCTGAACCAAAATGACCTAATTAGTAAGTCAAGACCGTCCCATTCCAGTCTTGTGGTTGCGCGGTTGTCCCAGGTTGTCGCTCTATGAACTGGTCCTTATGGAGAGTGGCCAACCAAGCACTAAGCACCGTGCTAGCCCCCTAAACCAAGTTTCTACAAAAACATATTTTTAAGGACGCACAAACCACTCAAGCACACAGCACAGAGGGTCGGCTCCAGAATTAAGTTGCGTAAGACCATTAATCCAATTAATTAAAAAGGACCAAGATTTGTTATAGCGCAGCAACCTAGCACAACTAACCAAAATGCAACCCAAAGGATATATGTAAAGGATATAAAGGTGGCTAGGAAGTCCTTATAGGTATACAGTATTAAAATGCAGTATGAAATTGTATTTAAAAGTGATAGGAGGTTCATGTTATACTTGCCTTCCTCGTACTCTCCCGGCTGCTGCTCGAACTGCTCGGAAGATGGCTGCTCCTGGTACTGGTCCAAAGGCTCCGCGTCTACTCACGATCATCAAGCATAGCCCACACATACACACATGCACAACAATAGCAAATTATAAGAAAACAGTACAACATTACATAGAAACAGCATACAAAACTAGCCTAGAACTAATCTACGCGTTACAACGATCGCGTGGATATAAAGAACGCTTAAAACGGAGCTAAAACGCGAAAACTGCGCTTAAAACAGGATCCAGGGGCTTATTTGTAAGAAAACTGGAGATCCTAAGGGGTTCTGCGCAAAAACCGAGGACTTAAACGTAATTAAACCCTAGACTCAGGGGCTAGCTCATGAAAACATGAGGCTTGGAACGCGGGTTCAAAAACCAGGGAGTTCGGGGGGTCAGACGTGAAGGAAAGGGCCTGCCTGTAAATATTTTTGGGCTAGGTTTGGACGGCGGGTTGATTTCCCATAAACCCGAGGGCTCTTTAGCAAGATTGCCAGCCGAACCGGTACGCTTCAGTCTGGGCGCTCAGATCCCGATCCTACGGCTCACATCAAAGGGGGGAGAAAAGGGGATCCCGGGGGTGGCGATTGCTCGCCGGCGTTGCGTTCCCGTGACGGGGCTCACCGGACTTGGTCAAATCCGGTCGTCCGGGGGTCGAATTGACCCAGGCTCGGGTCTAGGATGGACTACACGACACGCGTAACCCTCACGGGGCATCAGCTGGGCTTGGCGGCTCTCTGGACGGCGGGAACGGTGGCGGCGGCGGGTCGGTGCGGCAGAGGCGACCGGCGATGCGCGTTCTGAGCTTGAAAACGGTCTACAATCTACCAAAATCAGCGCAAGAGAAGGGGGAGGTGCCGTAGTGCTCACCGAGAGCTCAAATCGGGCTGGAGTGCGACGGCGCGGAGGCCTCGACGGAGTCTGGCGGGGGAGGAAGACCGGCGCCCGCGGAGAGCGAACCTCGGCTGCGCTGCGGGGCTCCTGGCACCTCGGCCAGCGGCGCACGCAGACAAGGAAGGTGGTGCCGGGGCTAACAGGCCCGAAGAGGCGGCGGCAAGGGCGAATTGCGGCGGCGGCTTGGGGCGGCTACGACGGCGGCGGTCCAAATCCGAACGGCTACAGGCGGTGCGGCTCGGTTGCGCTGAGGGGGTGTCTTGGCGGCGGCTTAGGGCGACCGAGAGCGCAGCTACAGATAAGAAGGAGAGGGCCGGCAACCTCGGCGTGCGGGTCAACCGAGCAACCGAGCGGCCACCTTTCACGGGCCGTTGCGGCGTCGTCCAAATCCGTGCGCGGGCGCCCTTCTAGAAGCTCCTAGGCGCGGACGGGATCAAGGTGCGGCTCGGGGGGAGGGCCCAGGAGCGCGGCGGGGCGGGGCCACGGCCAGAGACGGCGGCAGAGCCTGCGGGGAGAAACAGGGGAGGCCGCGAGGGGGAAGAAGAAGCGCCTGACCAGTGGGACCGGTCTGGCAGCGGAAGAGGAAAGGAGGAGCGGGGGAAAAGCGAGCGCACGTGGCGGCTGCGCGCGTGAGAGGGAGGAGTGCTGGCTCGGGCTGGGAGGAAAGGGAATGGGCCGGCTTGGCCCATGCGGGGGAAGGAGAGGAGCTCGGAAGGGAAAGGAGAGAAGAGAAGAGGGCCCGAGGGAAAAATGGGCCTGGGGGAGAGAGGGAGAGGGGAAACTGGGTCGGGCTGGCTGTTGGATTGGGCTGCCTACCTTTGTTCTTTTTTTTTCCTTTCCTTCTTTTGTTTTTCTAACTCATTAATTCAAACAATTCTAATTGAATTCAAATGCGATTTGAATTCAAACCTATACACTCAACACAAATAAAACAATGCTGCGGCATGAATGCACAAACACTTTAATCCTATGATAAATTTTATTTTCTTACGTTATAAATTACTTTAAATGCGAGGTAAATTAGAAAAAAATGCTGGAAAATTTATTTAAGCCCAACATAAATTTGTTAAAATTAAGAAAAATTACCTTAGGGTGTTACACTCATGCCGACTGAGAGGAGGCAAGGACGAATCATGATGGAGTACAGATGCCTGGTGTCGATATCATGGGTGAAGTCAGCTAATCGGAACGTGGCTGGGTTCTCAAAGATTTCAGAATCAGCATACGGGAGGAAGATTGGGTTGTTCAGGCCTTTGTAGAAAATCCTGAACCATCATGAGGCGTCTGAAGGATTTAACTTCCCACCAGGGAGACTATATAAGGCCTATCCAAACATGGTGCATCGGATTTGTCTGCCACTCTGGTCTGGAAAAGAGTTGTTTGCCAGAGAGGGGAAATTTGGGATGAAATCTTGGAAGTAAAGGTGAGCCCATAGTTGGATGAACCACCAGGGACCACCAGTCCTAAGTTTTTTCTGCGAAAGAAGACTCAAGGACATCAGATGAAGGTGTCTGTAGATTTCTTCAAGAAATAATTTACCAAGGCCAATAGTGTGACCTTTGGCCAGCTCATACACCAGAGGAAGATGGTTCTTGGTTGGAGCAAGTGAAGGGCCACAGAAGAGAAAGTGTTCTAGCCATAGATTCAGTAAGGCTATGTGTTCTTTCTCTGTCATAGGTCCTTTTGTTTTCATATGTTGGTTCAGATATGCGCTCCAGTTTGTGCACTCTGCTTTGGAAGACAGTTTGAAGGGGACTACAGAAAGCATATAAGCAGAGAGACAAGATGATGAGATATCCAAGCCGGTAATCATCATAACATCTAAAAGAGTTGGAGTCATTGGACCGTGTCCAAAGAGGAAACAATTCAAGGCATCAGACCAAAAATAGCCGATGATCTTCAGAAGGTTCTCATCCTTTTCAAGAGGGGAAAGACATAGAGACAGGGCATCGGCTATCCCTATGGATTCCCATAAAGGTTGGTAGGTGTTCGCCACTCTATTATACCAAACTACCTAGCCCTCTGTAGGATTTGGCCAAGCGCGAAGGCTATCGGACCAAGAGTCTAGATCTATGTCTTGACTCACGAAGGGGATTCGATTAGCCTCACAAGAAATTAGATCTATGGGCTTCTCGTAAGAACGAGGCCCAAGATAGAAAAAATTGGGGGAAGAAGGATGCGGTAAGAGGATATCGAAAGCCTGAAAAGACCCACGAAAGACAAAGTAGTCGAAGAAGGAGTCATTTAACAACGCAATCAATCTTGTAATTACTGCATTAAATTAACAGAGGTCGGAGTTTTACCTTCAGACCGAAGACATTCGCGTCAGTACTCGAAGACTCCACCATCAGGAACCTGGATGAAGTCGAGAACTTGGGGAATAGATCTAGGGTTAGCGGTGCAGGATTGAGCGCGTATTCTGAGGCTCAGAGGAGAATTTCGTGGCTAGGGTTTATGAGCAAAAGGCATTTTTGGAAGGAAACCCGGATTTTTGGAATTTTCAGAGATCTATCTTGGAGAAGGATTTGGGTTTGGGTGGAGAATGGAATGAATTAAAGAACCGGTTCGAGTCCGGATCGGCATGTTCTAAGGAAAGGAACCGATGCATTGCCATCGGCTCCTAACGGATCATTTTGTTTAAAGAAACCATAAGATGGAAAAGGGGATTTTATTTACAATGAGGAAATAAGTACAAAAGGGGAGCCGATTCATCGGTTTAGTGCTATGGTCTACCACCAATAGACGCTAGAGGTCTTGGGGCGTTTGGTCGGCGGGGTCGTGCTAGCATCACTGTCGTCGCCGCTACTGTTGCCATTGCTATCATCATCTTCGCTGCTGCTGCTGGTGAAGTTGCCTTCATCCTCGGCGTCCTTGTCGTACTCAGCGGCATCTTCTGATGATTCGCCAAGAAGGAAGTTACCTGTTACTGAGTCTTCTTCAGTTGAGGAGGAATCGGCTTTTTCTTCCGAGGAGGAGAGCTCTTCTTCCCAGGATGAGTAATCTTCATCGTCCTCTTCCAACTCGGCTCCAAGAAGAAGTGTGAGATCTTCATCATCAGTTAGGGATTCATCATCTTCTGACTGGGATTGGAAGTCCCACTCCTCTGCATCCCAATGCAGGGGGGCAAGAATCTCGTAGGCAGCTATCGGATCATATTGGGCTCTCGGGAGGATTCAGATTCAAAGGAAATAATAGAAGAGGCAAAGGAAGAAGAGGAGGCCATTGTGAGAGGAAGAAAGAGTGGTTTCGATGTGTTTGTCAGTGGCTGAAGAAAGAAGATGATTAAGAAAGTTGCCGGGGGGTAAGCTTTTAAAGGCAGAAGCGGAAGGTGAAGTGAATCGGCACCATAACGGTTCATAAGGAGCCTGATGTAGAGCGGTCATATCCCCTGGAAGTTGAAGAGGCACGTCTATACGGAATTCAGAAGTCGAAGAGTCGAGGCGATTAAAAAGGAGATGGTTTTAGAATTATCATTGCCGAAACCAGGGGGGCATGTGTTATTGCCATAATTTAGACAGGCCAAAAGTGGGCCGTGGAGCAAGATGGATTTGGAGGATAATTATAATGGGCTTGCGAATCGGACCCTGTGCAGATGTTTTGGGCCCAGGGAGGCCGTGTATCTAGGTAGGTATGCTTAAACAGTTTAGATAGAGATAGTTAAGATTCGTGTCGTGTTTGGTTAGGGTTGGTTAAGAAAGGAAAGTCTATGGACTATAAATATGTATCATGGGTAAACAATAAGAAGGAATCATTCATCAACAACTCTTGGCGCATCGCCTCCCCTGTTCTAGGGTTTCCCGGGTAAGTGCCGTGCAGCCCCGGTCACGTTCTGCGTGATCGGGGCAGCATTGTCCTTACTTATTTACATTTGTGTTTCTCATTCTAAAGCATTGTTGATGGCAAGTAGCACTAGTTATCTCAACAGGTGTAGAACAACGATTAGTCTTTTCTAGGTTTTAATTATGTTCTGTTTGTTATCTATAAGCGTTTAGCTGTTATGAGAGCAGCATCTTTCTCTGTTCTTATTTAGTAGATCCAATCTATTATGGTTAGTCTTTGATCATCAGAGATTTAGTTTAATATCTGCGTAATTAGGCCCTACAAACGGGTTGAAAGTTCCGGCAGTATGATTGGTATCTTGTAATAACTTGGAGAGGGATTGTTCCGGGAATCGGCTTTCAGGTTGGTTGTTAGGCCTCTGTTTAGGTTGTTGCATTGCTACCCTTTTGTATTTGTTAGGCTCAATTACGTGTAGGATGTTCCGATTACGCAGTGAGAGCTTTAACCGTCGTAGATTGGATTAGCTTAATGTTTATAGAGTGAAGTTTGTACTGTTATCGGATATATTTGTCTTATTCATAGATCCGATCCGGTATTGAACACAATCGGCTCTTTACAGCCGATACCGGGAAGCATCCGATGAGCCGATTATGGCTCGGACTAATGTTTACATGTGTCTGTGCATGCAGGAAACTAATACATAACACCTTCCTTATCAGGTACAGGTTCAGGTGGCACGCCTAGCGACTTCAAGCCAGGGCGTGTGCCGGATCTCGGGCCGTTTACCGCGGGACCGGGGCCCACTAGCAGTCCCGGGAGCCTCCCGGCTCCTAGTGTTGCGTGTCGCTGCTCGCCGGTGGGTTTTGATTGGCAACACAAGGGTAAGATGAAGCTGATGGTAAACCTGTCTCTGGATACCACTTGATCTAGACTAGGGTTCCCAATCTTCCGAAAGGTTCTGATAGCTCTCGATTTGGTGGAGTCGCTACACAATTCGATCCGGCTTCTGAACAACATGTTCCGAATCCCGCAATTGTAGCACAACGTCTTCTCTGGTTATCAACCGGTGGTGCTCAGTGTAACATTCCTATAATTAGAATTTAGACACTAGGTATTAGTGTGTGGTATGTATATTAGGATTGGTACAAAGCACTAGGGGTGTATTTGTAAAGTATGAATTTTATAAGTTCTTGTGTGCAATTGTGTGAAAATATTCTTAAATGTCAAATTCAATGGACTATAGCAAAGAAAAGTATGAATATGAAGTAAAAATCTAAGAGAAATAGACTTTATATAAAACTAAGGTTTTATGTGTAATTAAAACAAATATAAGAGTTACATATGAAATGGTTGGAATATAAAAGTCAAATTCAAATTTACTTAAGGGTTAATGTGTAAAAAATACAAGTAATCATGACAAGTCAGAAAATTTGTAAACATGCCCAAAGTTTGATCAAAATTAGGTGGGTAAAGACAAATTAATTTAAATTCCATCTTATTTCAAAATGTAATTCAAATAGCTGTAAACTTTGAGTTTCTGAACCCAAGCCCTAAAGCAAAGTTGTAGAGTTTGAAAAACTCTACAACTTTCATGTTGAACACTTTTTCATTTGACCTTTGTAGCAGTGGGGAAAATTTAGTTTGCAGATGGGTCCCTGAACTCTTTGGAAATTACGAACAGGTCCCCCTGACACCTCCCTGCTTCGTCTTCCTCTGGCACGCGCTGCTTCCCTCTCTGCGCCGCTCCTGCCACCGCCGCTCGCCGCCGATGCCGCGTCCCGGGCTCCACCTCCAGCTGCTACACCGTCCACGCGTCATCTCCCCTCGATCCCGGCCTCTCTCCTCTCCCTTCCTGGCCTCACGCGCGCGCGCCACGACACCCCGAGCCATCTCCGGCCGCCACCTCCTCGCCGTCGTGGACAGCTCACTACAGCGCCTTAACCTCCTTCCTCTTGCGCGCAGCAGCACCACTTCAACACCTACGTGCCATTCTGTTACTCCCCGCGCCCATTTCCCAGCATCCGAGCCGCATTTTCCTCGCCATCGTCTTCCTCCGCTCCGACCGCGCACGGCACGCTCGTGGGCAGTCCTCACCAGCTCACCCCCGCCCCAATCAACACCTGCACAAGCTTCCCCGTGACTTGCTCGTGCTCGACAACCCACTGTTCTTCCCCAATTTCCACTGAAGCTTTGTCCCCGACGAAGCGCCGCCGCCGCCACTTTCAGTCTCACCGTGGACAGCCCGCTCGGAGCCTCTCCAAGCCACCACGATACCCTAGCCAGCACCACATCATCGTCCTGAAGCTGTCCGACCCATTCATTGGCTCTCTAGTCCACCACAGTGCCTCCCCGACGCTCGCCGGCGTTCTTCCTCGCCGCCGCCGCATCGGTCTCCGTCGATTACCCTTGATCCAGTGTCCATTCTTCCAATTGATTGTGTCTACATGTTCCCAGTGACTCACTGGCTCTCGTGCGCAGGATCTTGGCCAACGTTCACTGCCGGAACATCGTCGTCGCCGTCAACCCCTCCGCCGCCGCCTCGGGTCCCCGTCGAACTCGACCGTTCCGGCCATCCCCGTCCACGACAAGTAGTGCAACTAGACCACAGTAAGACCCTGAGCCTTTCCCTGCCCTTGGACCTCACCGCCGGTGATCACCGTCGCCGGAACACGACCGCCCCCGCTTTGCTCTGTTCGGGTTCACGGCCAAGGACCTCGGGTTAGAAGGAAAAGAAACCCTGGGGGTTAAGTGCATAGCCTAAGACTCAGTTGAATAGTAACCAGGGACCTCCTTATGTAAATATTGCTGCCAACTTAGAATTACTATATCTCTTCGAGAAAAAATCATAAAATTGTAAACTAAATTTTGTTGGGATCTTTAGATAAAGATCTACAACTTTACTTAAAGGGTCAACTTCAGTTTCTGAAAGTTTGATGATCTAATTTAAATATCAACTTTAGTTGCTTGTAGGCTTAAGAAATGCATAGTAATTCATAGAAAAATGATAAAATAGTAAAACCAATTCTGTTAATTTTCTTTTAACCTGTAGAATTGAAGAAAAATAATTATCTTTGCACTTTAGTATTGTTTCCTTAATGTACAAGTTTTATTAGAAATAATGTGTAGTTTCTTTTATATAATTACTAATTATACTTGTAAATGTTCAAAAATCATGAAAAGTATATGAGGGTTCTGTTTTGTAATATTATAACATGTTATTAAGTTTTTAACTAAGAATTAGGTGTTAAATAATTTGGATATAATATAATTGATCCATAATGTAATAATAATACAAAGATCATGTGAATAATTAGTATAGTCAATGAATAAAGTTTTTAAGAACCACCCCACCTATTGTTCCATGCCCCTAGTTAGGTAATTAGTATAGCTAACCCTGTTGTTTAATGGGTTTAGATAAAACATATAATACCCGATAAATGACTGCCCAGTACAGGGTAATTAAGTTGATTATCGAAATATAATATCCTATACATTGAATTGCAACTTTATCGTGAATTGAAATACAAATGTATGCATCCATTAAACTTCATCTTGCATATCATGTAGACTCGACCACTCTCGCTGACGGGGATTATCAGCTGATCCCGGAACAAGAAGAAGTTTATTCTGAAGACCCCGGGCATCTAGTCGCGGATTTCTCTGAAGCCCCGAACCAAGGTTCGGAAGAAAATAATTTGACTAACCCCAACCCTACCAGCGAAGGCAAGCCCCGGACATAACCCCTACTTTATTACACTGCAACCTATATTATTATTTATGTATACCTTTATGCATTAGGTTCTTAGGAGTTGTTTGGGAACCTTAGTTGCATAATTCCAGGAACCTATGTATTGAATACTGGAACTTGGGTACGAATAGCTGCTCTGCCTATAGGACCGGTAGAAGTCGAGTGATTTCCTGTCACTCGCGCGATATAGGAATTGTGATGTTTACATTCTTGTTATCACTATAAGGATGACGGACGGGAGTTTTATGAGGTATCATGGTCAAGATGATACCCCGTCTGTTTTGATGAATTTGGTAAGGTCGCAGTGTGTGGTAGCGGTGGTTAAGCGTTTGAAAGTACTAGCCACATGCCGTGAAATATGGTAAGCGGTAAGCCTAGTAACCGATCGGCCCGAGGAGTGGACATACCTCCCACCACATGTATTTGATTCTTTTGGTTACTTAGTTCGACGTGTAGGCATGCGTGTTGCTAGGCAACCAGGAGTACGGGTTTTGTAGTCGCGCTACAGACGTACGTCCTGCACTTTGGATGTGCGTATGACCTGCAGTCGCTTGTGGTAGCCCTGATCCACGAGTCGGAATGAAAGGTAAACGGTTGCTTCGGAACGACCCTGTGGTGTTCCAAGCGTGTGAGTTAGGTTTACCTTGCAAGGGTTGAATCTCGATTCAGAATCGTCCGCCTCTCACGATGTATGAGACTGCTTATTCCCTTTACCACATAGAGTAACAAGAGTAATTATGTGATTATCAAAGATGATGTTTGAGTAAAGATTCTACCATGTTTGAATAAGTTATAGGTGCTTACCTAGAATGGTTAATCAACTAGAACCTGAAAGCTAAAAGTTGAAAATTAAGGATCTACTCTTTGTTGCTTTTCAGCTGAAAACACTATCCAAAGCTAAAAGCCATCATGAGTCTAGTTATGGGCTAAGGTATACCCAATTCCGGGTAAGTCTTGCTGAGTATTAGTATACTCAGCCTTGCTTTTGTTGATTTAATCCAGGTAATCTTCCTGATGAGCCAGCTTTCATTACACCATGGCCCTACCCTTTGCCTGATGGTTGGTCTGTGGAATGGGATCCGTCCCCGGCCAACACAGATTCCGCCGAGTGATATTATGCCAGGGCTAGCATAATATCTGTAATGACGACGTGTATAATGACTACGCTTTTCAAACTTCGCTGCTTTGACTGAAAACTAAAACCTGTCTTGTAATAATCTCTCCTCCGTGGGAGCTAATGATGCTTTGTACATTTTTGTAATATAACTGCCTGTGGTGTAAGATATTTTGGCATTGTATCTCTGGACTCACCTTCGTGTGAGGTACCTTGTTGGATCCTGCGTTCGGTGGTTTATCGGGACGTTACCCGACAGACCAATAGTTTTATACCGTTTGAAGTACAAGGTAGCCCTTCGGTGAGGACTCGCGTACTTGAGCCGGTATAAATCAGGTTGATTCTGCCACAGCTGGTATCAGAGCTAACAAGTGTACTCTGGAGATATAATTAGCCTTAAAAAGTAATTTTTAGTATAAAAATTGATTAATCAAGTATTTGCGAACTACGGTGGTTCGTTAAGGATTATGTATAGTACGTAAAGCCCTAGGGTAATGTTATAAGGGAAAATTAGAGGTGGCTGTAAAATATATATATATATAACTCTAACTTCCAGCATTACTTTTCTGTTGAAACTTAATTTCATGCACAACCCAACCTTACTTTCTGTAACGACATCTTCGATCGTGAGGTAAGAAGGTAAGGATCCTCAGCCAACTGAGGGAGCTTGGCCTTCCTGTCGGTGATGCGAACCGAACGCTGTTTCTCAAGCAGTGGCCTACTTGAGATGCTGCCAATGTGCCAATTTCGGTTGACTACATTGGGAGTATATGGTTCGGCGCAGGGTATGGCGATCGCTGTTCATACCCCCGCATTTTTGCGGTACCCCCGTGAATATGTTATCTCGATAACGTATGTTAACGTTGTCTATACGGCGGTAATTGTACAGATGCTGTTTTTATAGTGAGCAGTAATGAATGGGGACGCTTTCATGAAATGCTGGCATGAAAGGTTCATTGGATATATATCTGCCTTGTGGTTTTCTGCAGTTACACTAACCACGATTTCGAAACTAGGACGGATAGGATTTATCGACTAGTTAATAGAGAGAGACGTATGTACTAGGCCACCGAAACTAACCACGTAAGACCAAGATTACTTGGCAGTTATTTCTGGTTGTGAGATCGCGTAGTGCGTGCATGCATAATCCACTAATCAACCAAAATGAATGCTTAATTTTGTTGCTTTAAGAAATAAGTAACCTGTTGGTATTTCTTAGTTGGGGAGGATAGCAATCTTTCGCTCTTAAGTATCCATCTGATTTCCAGCTTTTGCTGTTATCAGAATCATCTATCTTAATTCATTTACCTTGTGAGCTTTCTGCAGGGTAAATATATCTTACCATTTGCATTGTTGTCGCAGATGGCTGCTCCTGCTAATACCTTTTGGGATCAGGAGGGGCACTTCCACACCAATGGTTTACATTGGGAAGGATTTCCTCGTCTTTTGTGGGAATCCTTGAGTATGTTTCATTATACAGAGCCTCCTCTGTATGATGGGGTAGAATATCGTGAAGAAGGAGTTCCCCGCTGCAGGGTTAAGATGATAATTCCTCAACACCCTTTCCGCTCCTTATGGTCTCCCATAGAAGTGGAAGTGGTTGGATATCGTCTAGTGGATACTCTTGAAACTGCTGCTTTAGAAGCTATTAAACTCTTCTGCAATCAGCATCCGATTGAAGTTGCTGCATATCCTATTGGGTTATTTCCTACCATAGACCCGGGTAATTCGGACTGGGATTTTCGGACAGACCATCATGGTCATCTGCTGGGAGATCTGGCTGAAGAAACCGTCCGTATCGTTACCAGGTTTATGGATGTGCAATATCATTACCAGATACTACTGCGTCATGGAGTGAGTCAGATAACTGGTGTGGCTCAAAGTCATTATCGGAATGCTGACCATCAAGTAACCCAAATAGAAGAATTACAAGCTTTGGTGACTCAGAAGGATGAAATTATTGCAGCAAGAGATGAGACAATCCTCCATCGTGAAGATCAGATCAATGAGAGTGATCATATTATCACTCAGCGTGACACTATTATTGAGTTCCTACAGGCACAAATTCATGATCTGATACTTGCAGCTGATGATGCTCAGGCTCACATTGAGGAATTGCAGCAGCAACCAATACTTCACGCTATACCCATCATGCCTGAAGAAGAAGAAGAAGATCCAGAAGAGATTGAGGGTGTTTCAGAGATTGACTCTGAGCATGGGGATCCAGTTCTTAGTCCCTATCACTCTCCCTCTGGCAGTCAGTCGTCAATAGGCAACTTCGATGATTTCTAGTGTCGAAAATCGCCGATTAACTAGATGTAACCTATGGGAGTGTAATAACTTAAGGAGTGTGTAACTTAGCTAGATCTCATGCCAATTGATGTAACATAGATGGCCTGCGTAGAGATCTTTCGGATGTACGATGCGGAGAACAAACAGAACCAATATTGTAATATAAGTTTCCTGTTTTATCATCCTGTTCATTATCCTTTTGATTTTGAAATGAGATGATTGAATGGAGTATGTGTTTTGTTTATATCTTCTGAAATTGGGAGTAAGGCTATATGGTCAATGATGGACATCTCCTTGTTTCAGATGGTTGGAGCCACACGCGGAACCCCGGAGGGTTTTCGGGCTGATCAGGCCAGCGGTTCCCAACAACCGCCACCACCTCCTCCCAACCTTGCCGAAGTTATGGCTCGGCAAACTGAGTTGCTTAATTTGCTGGTACAAGCCCAGCAAAACCAGCAACATCAATACCGAGGAGGCCGTGATGATCGCAATCCTCCTGTGGCTAGTTAGCAAGATTTCCTCAGTACCCAGCCGCCTTTCTTCAGTAAGGCGGAAGAACCATTGGATGCCGATGCCTGGCTCCATATTATTGAATCGAAGTTTACTCTCCTGACCGTACCATGTGCAGACTCTAGCAAAGCTTCCTTTGCTGCCCAACAACTTCGGGGTGCTGCCCGAATCTGGTGGGACAATTTCTATGCCATGCAACCTGCAGGGCATGTTATCACATGGGATGAATTCCGGGTCGCTTTCCGAGCGCATTATATTCCCGCAGGATTATTGGAGCGAAAGCTTAATGAGTTTCTGGCTCTTACTCAAGGTACCAATACAGTTCTGCAATACGCACAGAATTTCAATCATCTGTGTCAATATGCAGGATATCATGCGGATAACGATGCCAAGAAACAAGATCGTTTCCGTCGAGGCCTTAATACCAAGCTCAAGGAACGCCTGAATCTTGTGAGGGCTAATACTTTCAGCGAGCTGGTTAATATGGCTTTAACTCAAGAAGATTGTATCTTAGCACATCATGTTGAGAAGAAAAGGAAGATTCCTACTGGACCCTCGAGTGCTCAATCACCGAGGTATCGGGTTGTTCCCAATACACCATTCAGAGCACCGCATCGGAATGCCCCAACGGGTAGATTGGTTTTCAGGCCGCCCCAACAGCAAGGAAGGTATAGACCTCCCGTTCCTCCGCAACAAGCACAATCATCTGGCCCACGGCCAAATGTTCAACAAGTGCCACAGAGAGGCAGCAATTATCGCTGTTTCAATTGCGGAAGCGCGGATCATTTCATCCAGGATTGTCCGCGGCCCAAGAAACCTAATCCAGGGCAAAGCTCTACTCAGGGTAACCAGAATAAGGGCAAGAAGCCGGTGATGCAAGTCCGTCAAGGACGGATTAACTTCACCACTCTAGCGGAACTTCCAGATGGAGCTCCCGTCATGTCGGGTACATTTTCTATTCACCATAAACCAGTTGTTATTTTATTTGATTCAGGAGCAACACATAGCTTTATTAGTAACAACTGTGGTACCCGACTAGGACTTGAATCTTGTCCTATCCAGGGGTCATATATAATCTCTACCCCTGGAGGAAAAATCACTTCCAACCAAATGAGTAGAAATGTGCCACTTCAGTTAGGTAGTAAAGAGATCAAAACTGATCTGGTTTTACTCAGTTTAGAGGGTATCGATGTCATACTTGGGACAAACTGGATGACGGAACATCGAGTACGGTTAGACGTATCTTCCCGAGTTATCGAAATTGATTCACCATATCGTGGGGCCATTACTCTTTATTTGCCTCAGCCAGAATATCTGCATCCTTGTACTTATGCTATCACAGATATCAAAGTCAAGGATATTCCTATAGTATGTGAGTACCCCGATGTCTTTCCAGATGATTTACCTGGAATGCCACCAGATAGAGACATCGAGTTTATCATTGAACTTCAACCGGGTACTGCTCCTATTTCAAAAAGGCCGTATCGCATGCCTCCAAATGAATTAGCAGAATTAAAAATTCAGCTCCAAGATCTTCTTGATAAGGGTTATATACGCCCAAGTGCTTCACCTTGGGGTTGTTCTGCTCTCTTTGTCAAGAAGAAAGACGATAGTCTGAGACTATGTGTCGACTACCGTCCTCTCAATACGGTTACTATCAAGAATAAGTACCCTCTTCCCTGCATTGACATTTTGTTCGATCAGCTAGCCGGAGCTAAAGTCTTTTCTAAGATTGATTTACGCTCTGGTTATCATCAGATTAAAATCAGGCCCAGTGACATTCCAAAAACGGCCTTCTCTACCAGATATGGACTTTATGAATATCTGGTTATGTCATTTGGACTTACTAATGCACCGGCATATTTCATGTATCTCATGAATTCCGTATTTATGCCGGAACTTGATAAATTTGTTGTGGTCTTCATCGATGATATTCTGATATACTCCAGAACCAAAGAAGACCATGCTAATCATTTACATGTCGTTCTTTAACGACTACGTGATCATCGCCTTTATGCTAAATTCTCGAAATGTGAATTTTGGCTGGATAGTGTGAAATTTTTGGGACATACTATCTCTAGTCAAGGCATATCGGTTGATCCAACTAAAGTTCAAGAAGTTATGGACTGGAAGCCTCCCACTTCAGTCCATCAAATTCGAAGTTTCCTTGGATTGGCGGGATATTATCGCCGATTCATTCCAGACTTCTCCAAGATAGCTAAACCCATGACGGAGCTACTTAAGAAAGGAGTTAAGTTCGGTTGGAATGATAAGTGTGAGGAAGCATTTCACACCTTGAGAAAACTTCTGACGACTGCTCCAGTACTAGCTCAGCCAGATAGTACACAGCCTTTTGATGTATATTGCGATGCTTCTGGAATTGGCCTTGGTTGTGTCCTTATGCAAAACAACCGGGTTATTGCTTATGCATCCCGAGCACTTCGGACTCATTTGCAAAATTATCCAACACATGATCTTGAATTGGCAGCAGTTATCCATGCTCTCAAGATCTGGAGACATCATCTTATGGGGGCTAAGTGTAACATTTACACTGACCATAAGAGCCTCAAGTATATTTTCACTCAAGCTGATCTAAATATGAGGCAAAGGCGTTGGTTAGAATTGGTCAAAGATTATGACCTTGAGGTACACTATCATCCGGGCAAAGCTAATGTGGTTGCGGATGCTCTTAGCCACAAGTCACATTGTCACTGCTTAACCATATCCACTTTTAGCGACACTCTTTGCCATCAAATGAGGAGACTCAATCTTGAGATTATCCCCCAAGGTAGTTTAAATTTGATCTCCATTAAGTCTACTCTGCGGGATAAAATCATTATGTCGCAGCTACATGATGAGGGTGTCAAAATTGTCAAATCCAAGCTATCCCAGGGAGAAGCTAAATATCGGTGTTTTTATACTGATCATCAAGGAGTCCTATGGTTCAACGATCGGATTGTTGTGCCTAAGGATCATCAACTTCGTAAGCAAATCCTCGACGAAGCATATTTGTCCAAATTCTCTATTCATCCTGGTAGCACCAAGATGCATCAAGATCTTCGGCAACATTTTTGGTGGACCAGAATGAAGAGAGAAATTGCCAAATATGTATCCGAGTGTGATACGTGCCAGAGAGTTAAAGCTAGCCATTTAAAAGCCTCTGGTACGCTTCAGCCGTTACCCATACCGTCATGGAAATGGGAAGACATTAGCATGGATTTCATTGTCGGTCTTCCTAACACATCTCAAAAACATGACTCCATATGGGTGATCATTGATAGACTCACAAAAACAGCTCATTTCCTTCCTGTGCATACCACTTACTCTATTAAGAAGTATGCCGAGATCTATCTGGAACAAATCGTTCGATTGCATGGGGTTCCAAAAACCATCATCTCTGATCGAGGGCCTCAATTTATTGCACGATTTTGGGAGCAGTTACAATCAGCTCTAGGGACCAAACTGATTCGAAGCTCTGCGTACCATCCCCAGACGGATGGGCAGACTGAGCGAGTTAATCAAATCCTGGAAGACATGCTCCGAGCTTGTATTATTCACTATGGTACAAGCTAGGACAAATGCCTTGCTCTAGCTGAATTTTCCTACAACAACAGTTATCAAGCTAGTCTTCAAATGGCTCCTTTTGAAGCGTTATATGGTCGCAGATGCCGAACTCCTTTGAGTTGGTTAGAGACCGGTGAACGCAAAATATTCGGACCAGACCTAGTCATTGAAGCAAGATAAGGTTAAGATTATCCAATCTAATCTTAAAACCGCTCAGTCCAGACAAAAGAGCTATGCAGATAAGCGGAGGAAACCTCTGCAATTCCAAGTAGGAGATTTTGTCTATCTCCGAGTATCACCTACCAAAGGCGTCCAACGCTTTGGCATAAAGGGGAAGTTAGCACCTCGATATGTCAGGCCCTTTGAAATTCTCAACATTTGTGGCCCAGTGGCTTACAAACTTCGCCTTCCATCTCAATTGGCTGCTATTCACGATGTCTTTCATGTCTCTCAACTTAAGAAGTGTGTTAAAGTACCCGCGGAAATTGTTGAGACATGTGCCATTGAGATTGAACCCGATCTATCGTACATTGAACAACCTCTTCAAATCCTAGATACCAAGGAAAGACTTACCAGAAGAAGGACCGTTAAGATGTACAAAATCTTATGGGATCATCACACCGAAGAAGAAGCGACTTGGGAAACAGAGTCTTATCTTCAACGGAATTTCCCAGACTTCCTTCAAGCCAATCCCCAAATCTAATCATCCATTCTACTCAGCGTCGGAATCTCGGGACGAGATTCTTTTTAAGGGGGGAAGGCTGTAACATTCCTGTAATTAGAATTTAGACACTAGGTATTAGTGTGTGGTATGTATATTAGGATTTGTACAAAGCACTAGGGGTGTATTTGTAAAGTATGAATTTTATAAGTTCTTGTGTGCAATTGTGTGAAAATATTCTTAAATGTCAAATTCAATGGACTATAGCAAAGAAAAGTACGAATATGAAGTAAAAATCTAAGAGAAATAGACTTTATATAAAACTAAGGTTTTATGTGTAATTAAAACAAATATAAGGGTTACATATGAAATGGTTGGAATATAAAAGTCAAATTCAAATTTACTTAAGGGTTAATGTGTAAAAAATACAAGTAATCATGACAGGTCAGAAAATTTGTAAACATGCCCAAAGTTTGATCAAAATTAGGTGGGTAAAGACAAATTAATTTAAATTCCATCTTATTTCAAAATGTAATTCAAATAGCTGTAAAATTTGAGTTTCTGAACCCAAGCCCTAAAGCAAAGTTGTAGAGTTTGAAAAACTCTACAACTTTCATGTTGAACACTTTTTCATTTGACCTTTGTAGCAGTGGGGAAAATTTAGTTTGCAGATGGGTCCCTGAACTCTTTGGAAATTACGAACAGGTCCCCCTGACACCTCCCTGCTTCGTCTTCCTCTGGCACGCGCTGCTTCCCTCTCTGCGCCGCTCCTGCCACCGCCGCTCGCCGCCGATGCCGCGTCCCGAGCTCCACCTCCAGCTGCTACACCGTCCACGCGTCATCTCCCCTTGATCCCGGCCTCTCTCCTCTCCCTTCCTGGCCTCACGCGCGCGCGCCACGACACCCCGAGCCATCTCCGGCCGCCACCTCCTCGCCGTCGTGGACAGCTCACTATAGCGCCTTAACCTCCTTTCTCTCGCGCGCAGCAGCACCACTTCAACACCTACGTGCCGTTCTGTTACTCCCCGCGCCCATTTCCCAGCATCCGAGCCGCATTTTCCTCGCCGTCGTCTTCCTCCGCTCCGACCGCGCACGGCACGCTCGTGGGCAGTCCTCACCAGCTCACCCCCGCCCCAATCAACACCTACACAAGCTTCCCCGTGACTTGCTCATGCTCGACAACCCACTGTTCTTCCCCAATTTCCACTGAAGCTTTGTCCCCGACGAAGCGCCGCCGCCGCCACTTTCGGTCTCACCGTGGACAGCCCGCTCGGAGCCTCTCCAAGCCACCACGATACCCTAGCCAGCACCACATCATCGTCCTGAAGCTGTCCGACCCATTCATTGGCTCTCTAGTCCACCACAGTGCCTCCCCGACGCTCGCCGGCGTTCTTCCTCGCCGCCGCCGCATCGGTCTCCGTCGATTACCCTTGATCCAGTGTCCATTCTTCCGATTGATTGTGTCTACATGTTCCCAGTGACTCACTGCCTCTCGTGCGCAGGATCTTGGCCAACGTTCACTGCCGGAACATCGTCGTCGCCGTCAACCCCTCCGCCGCCGCCTCGGGTCCCCGTCGAACTCGACCGTTCCGGCCATCCCCGTCCACGACAAGTAGTGCAACTAGACCATAGTAAGACCCTGAGCCTTTCCCTGCCCTTGGACCTCACCGCCGGTGATCACCGTCGCCGGAACACGACCGCCCCCGCTTTGCTCTGTTCGGGTTCACGGCCAAGGACCTCGGGTTAGAAGGAAAAGAAACCCAGGGGGTTAAGTGCACAGCCTAAGACTCAGTTGAATAGTAACCAGGGACCTCCTTATGTAAATATTGCTGCCAACTTAGAATTACTATATCTCTTCGAGGAACAATCATAAAATTGTAAACTAAATTTTGTTGGGATCTTTAGATAAAGATCTACAACTTTACTTAAAGGGTCAACTTCAGTTTCTGAAAGTTTGATGATCTAATTTAAATATCAACTTTAGTTGCTTGTAGGCTTAAGAAATGCATAGTAATTCATAGAAAAATGATAAAATAGTAAAACCAATTTTGTTAATTTTCTTTTAACCTGTAGAATTGAAGAAAAATAATTATCTTTGCACTTTAGTATTATTTCCTTAATGTACAAGTTTTATTAGAAATAATGTGTAGTTTCTTTTATATAATTACTAATTATACTTGTAAATGTTCAAAAATCATGAAAAGTATATGAGGGTTCTATTTTGTAATATTATAACATGTTATTAAGTTTTTAACTAAGAATTAGGTGTTAAATAATTTGGATATAATATAATTGATCCATAATGTAATAATAATACAAAGATCATGTGAATAATTATTATAGTCAATGAATAAAGTTTTTAAGAACCACCCCACCTGTTGTTCCATGCCCCTAGTTAGGTAATTAGTATAGCTAACCCTGTTGTTTAATGGGTTTAGATAAAACATATAATACCCGATAAATGACTGCCCAGTACAGGGTAATTAAGTTGATTATCGAAATATAATATCCTATACATTGAATTGCAACTTTATCGTGAATTGAAATACAAATGTATGCATCCATTAAACTTCATCTTGCATATCATGTAGACTCGACCACTCTCGCTGACGGGGATTATCAGCTGATCCCGGAACAAGAAGAAGTTTATTCTGAAGACCCCGGGCATCTAGTCGCGGATTTGTCTGAAGCCCCGAACCAAGGTTCGGAAGAAAATAATTTGACTAACCCCAACCCTACCAGCGAAGGGAAGCCCCGGACATAACCCCTACTTTATTACACTGCAACCTATATTATTATTTATGTATACCTTTATGCATTAGGTTCTTAGGAGTTGTTTGGGAACCTTAGTTGCATAATTCCAGGAACCTATGTATTGAATACTAGAACTTGGGTACGAATAGCTGCTCTGCCTATAGGACCGGTAGAAATCGAGTGATTTCCTGTCACTCGCGCGATATAGGAATTGTGATGTTTACATTCTTGTTATCACTATAAGGATGACGGATGGGAGTTTTATGAGGTATCATGGTCAAGATGATACCCTGTCTATTTTGATGAATTTGGTAAGGTCGCAGTGTGTGGTAGCGGTGGTTAAGCGTTTGAAAGTACTAGCCACATGCCGTGAAATATGGTAAGCGGTAAGCCTAGTAACCGATCGGCCCGAGGAGTGGACATACCTCCCACCACATGTATTTGCTTCTTTTGGTTACTTAGTTCGACGTGTAGGCATGCGTGTTGCTGGGCAACCAGGAGTACGGGTTTTGTAGTCGCGCTACAGACGTACGTCCTGCACTTTGGATGTGCGTATGACCTGCAGTCGCTTGTGGTGGCCCTGATCCACGAGTCGGAATGAAAGGTAAACGGTTGCTTCGGAACGACCCTGTGGTGTTCCAAGCGTGTGAGTTAGGTTTACCTTGCAAGGGTTGACTCTCGATTCAGAATCGTCCGCCTCTCACGATGTATGAGACTGCTTATTCCCTTTACCACATAGAGTAACAAGAGTAATTATGTGATTATCAAAGATGATGTTTGAGTAAAGATTCTACCATATTTGAATAAGTTATAGGTGCTTACCTAGAATGGTTAATCAACTAGAACCTGAAAGCTAAAAGTTGAAAATTAAGGATCTACTCTTTGTTGCTTTTCAGCTGAAAACCCTATCCAAAGCTAAAAGCCATCATGAGTCTAGTTATGGGCTAAGGTATACCCAATTCCGAGTAAGTCTTGCTGAGTATTAGTATACTCAGCCTTGCTTTTGTTGATTTAATCCAGGTAATCTTCCTGATGAGCCAGCTTCCATTACACCGTGGCCCTACCCTTTGCCTGATGGTTGGTCCGTGGAATGGGATCCGTTCCCGGCCAACACAGATTCTGCCGAGTGATATTATGCCAGGGCTAGCATAATATCTGTAATGACGACGTGTATAATGACTACGCTTTTCAAACTCCGCTGCTTTGACTGAAAACTAAAACCTGTCTTGTAATAATCTCTCCTCCGTGGGAGCTAATGATGCTTTGTACATTTTTGTAATATAACTGCCTGTGGTGTAAGATATTTTGGCATTGTATCTCTAGACTCACCTTCGTGTGAGGTACCTTGTTGGATCCTGCGTTCGGTGGTTTATCGGGACGTTACCCGACAGACCAATAGTTTTATACCGTTTGAAGTACAAGGTAGCCCTTCGGTGAGGACTCGCGTACTTGAGCCGGTATAAATCAGGTTGGTTCTGCCACACTCAGTGACCTCACCAAGAAGGCTAATCCTTGCCTGCGAATCGAAGAACACAAGCAAGAACAAGAAAGAATGCAACCAATTTGCAGATGAATGATTAAAGTCACAAGTTGGGGTCTCGCAAACCGATGAACAGCGACACTGTTTGATGATAGATTGAATCTAAGCGAAACCCAAACCCTAAAGTGGCGATGGCTACTAAATAAAAAGGAGTTAGGGGCATGCAAGTCCCTTGGACGCAACCCAAACGGGCTACAACACAATACACGGGCCAGCGGTCCAAAAGATGGTGACGCAGCACCCTAATAGATTCTGGACATCCACTTGTTTCGAGGATTCCCGTCGACTAAGAAGGAATTTTGAGGTGGAACCAGTGCCATTGGAAGCCTTATGAAATTTCAGTTCCAACCATATATAGAACGTTCAAATCTGACTCTGTATATGACCTGGGCATCCAATTTAAAGCAGACTGCTCCTGGACTCCGAGGTGGAGTCGAAGTCGACTTGAATTGGGTCTCCAACTTGGCTTGCACTCCCTTGCTGTACCTCCACGCCTCCAAGCCCTTCTCCATGCATCTCCTGGTCCTCTCCTTGGCTCTAATCACAATATAATCATTAGGTAGCAATCTATTCTGAAAATCATAAGTTGAAGTGCTTAGGAACGAACTCACCTCTAAATTCAATTGTCGTGCACGAGCTCTAGTGATTGGACCTTGAATGTCCAGCGGAGAAATGTTTTGTGCATCCAAATGAGTATTTCCTCATCAAGCTCAGAGAGCAACACATACTCAAAGGTCTGATGAAGCTCAAGAAGCAAGAGTTCCTTGCACTAAAGCAGGGAGCAATGTCTGTGACTGATTGGTCCTATCAAGTACCAACTGATGGTGCAAACCTTTGAAAACTTCCAGAAGATGGTGGACAATGCCATCATGGTGGAGCATGCTCACAAGGAGATGGGTGAGCAGAAGAGGAAGCTTGAGTCACTGGGGCAGTTTAGTAACAACTCACACCCTCGGTTCGCGCCCCCGCAAGGGTCACCTTTTTGCACTGGAGGACAAAATGTCAACTACGGGCAAAATCAATACCAGCGCCCCAACCAGTAGAACCAGCAGTAGCAGCAAGCTCAACGTGCTAGTCAGTCAGCGTAGTGCTCTAGTTCCCCACAAAATCGCCAGAACACCCCCACTTGGACACTTGTGAGAAACAACACTCCTGTTCCGACCGGTGGGAACACATGCTTCAGGTGTGGTGAGGCTGGTCACTACGCCAACTGTTGTCCCAAGGGAAATGCCTAGAACACTCCAAGCTAATTCAACAATAGCAAACAGAGGCAGATTCCATAGCAGCAGCAGCAGCCCAAAACATCAACCAGACACCACAGAACAACAAGGACCAGCAGAACTATGTCCGCGGGCGTGTGAACCATATGGCCGCGAAGACCGCTCAGGAGGCTCAGAACGTTGGTATGTTCCTAGTCAACTCAGCCCTTGCATCATTTTTTTTATTTTGGAGCACCGCATTCCTTTATGTCTGCTTAGTTTGTCGCAAAACATGCATTCCCGTGCATACTATGCCCAACCACATGTTAGTATGTCACCTGGGGGAAATATGAAAGCCATGTACCAGTGTCTTGGGCTAAATTTCAAGATCATGGGCAGGGATTTCTATGCCAATTTCATAGTACTGGATTCTAAGGGAATTGACATCATATTCGGAATGGGATGGTTGAGCAAGGTTGATGCAGTTATTGAGTGTGCCATGAGGTCAGTGATCCTCATGAGCCCAGAGGGTGAACGATTTGGGTTTGTTGCAACACTTCCATCCGCAGCAGACTGTGCAATGAATCAACTGAAGGCAGATTTGATTGAGGACCTCAGAGTGGTGTGTGAGTACCCGGACGTCTTCCCCGATGATTTGCTAGGTATGCCGCCTTAACGCGACATTGAATTTCTCATAGATCTTTTGCCTAGTACTGCACCTATTGCTAAGAGACCATATAGAATGTCAGTTGGTGAATTAGAGGAACTTAAGAAACACCTACAAGAATTGCTAGTTAAGCGGTTCATTCATCCTAGTTCTTCACCTTGGGGAGCACTTGTGATATTTGTTGAGAAGAAGGATGGTACACAGAGGATGTGTGTTGATTATAGAGCTTTGAATGAGGTTACCATCAAGAACAAGTATCTGTTTGCCTCGTATAGAAGACCTGTTTTATCAGTTGAAGGGAGCCAGAGTATTCTCCAATTAATACAAAGATCTTAATTATCACCATAAAAGTATTCCAGAACATGAGTAAACCAGTGTAGCATGATTTTCAAGTTACCAAACCAAAGTCTAAGTAAAAGTAACTAGCATAGCTACAATATAAGTATAACAATCTAGGTTTAATCAAGAAAGTTCAAAAGAAACTAGGAACATCCTTAGTTTGGGATCCATCATATTCTAGACACATGCATGCATATAAAGTAAATGTGTGTATTTATAAAGTTATTGGGACTGGAATAAGATCAAGGACCACTTGCCTTCATCAAAGGACTGCTGCTGCTCGGGAACGTCTTCAAAGCTTTGCTCTTGCGGACCCTCGAACTGCGCACCGTCTATCATAACATACAATAAATAAGAAAAATTACACCAAACAAAATAAACGGAGCAAAACAACATTATAAAGCTACTGTATACGTCGCAAGGGTCGCGTGAGCGCGAGAATCGATGAAAACGGAGTTAAAACGGAGAAGTTATGGCTAAAACATGATTCTAGGGGCTTATTTGTAGAAGATTTGAAACTAGAAGGGCTCTGGGCAAAGAAATTAAGGACTAGAACATAATTAAACCTTAGATCTAGGGTTTAGATTGCAAAACAGAGGTGCTAGGGAGGGCGGGTTCTATTTTAGAAAAGGACACGGACCTAAACAGAAGAAAAAGGATCTATACGTGAATACTTTCGAACTGTCGTGGACTGCGGGTTGATTTCGATAGAACTCAGGTGTTAAAGTGGAAAATAACCTTGGGTTGACCGGTATCGGTTCATTTGACTCCGGTCTAGATCTAATCTAGACCGTCAGATCTGGATCGGACGGCTGCAAAGCGGCGGTGGCGGCTGCTCATCCGAGATCCGCGTAAACGTGACTCCGGCCATGGATTCAACTTGGGTTTAGCCTTGGAGAAAGAGAGCGAGGAGGGGAACATGTCTACGGGTTAAGATGAAGCGCCCGTGGCCGCGGAAGGCGGGTGACGGTGAGGTGCGGTGGCGAAGCTCCAGCGAGCAATCGTGCACGCGGGAGGATGGGAAACAGAGGGGAAAAGGCCGGCAACGATGACCACCTCCACGCAGAGCTTCTGCGGCGGGCGGGGGTGATGGAGCGATGGCGGAGCGGCGCGATGGTAGCGTACCCGAGCTTGGCGGCGAAGGCGGCAGCGCGAGATAGGTTTTGCAAAGCAAAAGGCGGCGCTGCGGGTCTTGCGGGTTCTAGGTCACGAGGCGGCGTGTTATTGGGCGGTCGCGGCCTTGGCGTGCGGGCACGGGGCTCCGGGCGGTGGGGGAAGGCCCTGACATGGCCAAACTCGGATGCGAGTCTGAGCCGGACTCGTGCTGGAGGTCGGGGATGACCTTGACGGGCGGGCCCCGCTTGTTAGCATGAGAGAGGGAGGGAAAGAGGGGAGCTGGCGCACGGGTGGGCCGTGGGCCTGTTGTTGGACTGGGCCGCGTGGTGGAGTGAAGAAAGAAAGAGGGCTAGATGGGCTGGGCCGCAAGGAGGAAAAAAGAGAAAGGAAAAAGGAAAAAAGGGAGTGGGCCAGGCCTAAAGAGAAAAGGAGGGAGAAAAAGAATTGCATTCAAATGCATTTGAATTTGAATTTGAAATTTGAATTCAAATGGAAGACAAATAGTAAAACAATGCAATGCGGCATGAAATGCGCAAAACCTATATTTTCTTATGTTTCTTTTTATAGTTAAGTAAATTACTATTAATTCACGGTAAATGCTCTAAAATCAAAATAATGGAATACAAATCTTATGGGCCCTAAAAGAATTCTATTAAAATTTATTTAGGTTTCTAATTTGAAAATTAGGGTGTTACAAACCTACCCCCCTTAAAAGGAATCTCGTCCTCGAGATTCGGCTGGGCTAGCAAAGAGGTGGGGTTATTCTGCCTGTAACTCATTCTCTCATTCCGAAGTAGCTTCATCCTCTGCATGGTGACTCCACTGAACCTTACACATCCGTATCCTCTTACTCAGGGTGATTCTCTCCAATGCGTCCAGGATTTTGACCCGTTGCTCCGTGTAAGTCAAATCATCCTGAACATTCAACTCCTCCAGTGGCAACTGTTCCTCTGGTACCCTCAAATACTTTTTCAACTGTGATATGTGGAACACGTTGTGCACATATGACAATCATGTGGGTAGCTCTAGCTGGTAAGCTACCTCACCTTTCTGTCCCAAGATCTTGAATGGGCCAATGTAACGAGGTGACAACTTTCCTTTGACCTTGAATCTATGCAAACCTCTAATAGGTGACACTTTCAGATACACGAATTCTCCTTCTTGAAAAGGCAACTCCCATCGTCGAGTATCTGCGTAACTTTTCTGCCTTGACTGAGCCACTTTCAGATTCTCACGGACAACCTGTACCTGTCGTTCGGCCTCTTTAATAATCTCAGGCCCAAACAACTGGCTTTCTGTAACGCCCGCGTTTCTACCGAATCTAAATTACAGCACGAATCGCTCGCTAGAAAATATTCTCTCGACAAACTCGGGTCGATCCTAAACCCTTACCGTCCGAACCCCTAATCGCCCGACACATCTCCCGACTTTTCGCCACCTGATTGACCACCATCCTTTTTCTTTCCTCGACCCCCGCGACGTGCCGCATGCTCAACTCCGCACTCGCGACCGTCGCCGCGAATTCCGCCGACACGGCTCTTTCCCCTCACGCGTCGCGTCGCACGCGCGCGACCTCGCCGCGAATCCCGCCGACGCAGGACCTCCCCCTCCCTCCTTTTCTTTTCCCCTACCCCTTTTCCTTTTCCTTTCTCTTTTCTCCTTTCTCTGTTCCTGCTTCCTGCTTCCTTCGCTCCCCTGCACGCAGCACAGCACCGAGCAGAGCTCGGCGCCGGTCACCACCACCACCACCGCCCTCTCCCCATTGACGACGCCACAGTGCCGGCCTAACCAGGCCCCTCCTCTGCGCGCGCCGTACCCCGCCGTGCCGTCTCGGCGCTCGTGTTGCCCCTGCCGGCCACGGCACCAAGCAGAGCCGGCTGCCGCGCGTCGTCGTGCCACGGGCCGCCTGCTCCTGCGCCGCACGCCCCCAGGCCGTCCCTCCCCGCTACGCGCCAACCCCTGCCCTGCGCAGCGACGACCAGCCCCTCCCCGGCCTTGCTCCCCCGTACCACCGCCGCCCCACCTCCATTACTGCCGCCACCGGCCTCCACCGCGCCTCCCTCCCTCCAGCCCCTCGCCGGCCTACAAATACCCCCGCGACGCGCCTCTCCACCGCCACGAGCTCCCCCTGCAACCCCCAGCCCCTCCCCGGCCTTGCTTCCCCGCCGCCGCCAGGACCTCCGCCCGCCACCCCCTGGCCCCCGTGGGCAGCCCGCCTCACGCCGCCCCGACCCAAGATCACGAGGTGACCGGGGGAGAGCCCGTCGACGAGCAGTGCTACGAGCAAGAGTCCGAGAACCAGTGCCGTGAGCCAGAAGGACAATACCTCGATCAGGACTTCCCGGAAGGCTTTGTGAATGGCAAGTCCAATCCCATCCTTTGATGCATTCTTATCCTAGATTTATAAATACAACCTATTGGCCTGTTTTGTAAAGTGCATTGTTTTATTGCAAGACCTGGTTGGATAGCCACCCCTTGATTGCTATAACCCTACCCCGATGACCTAGGATTTGCTGGGCTAGGCGTAAACTACATGACAGAGAAACCTGCTACCTAGTTTTTCCTCTCGTTATATTGTAAGCCATGATTACAATCGCTTTACTAAGGATAAGGGTACGGGTGTTTTAGAAGATCAGAACGGAATGTTGGGGAAACAAAAGAAAGGCTTAACCTGGCGGGATGGACGGCGTTTTCGGTGCGAAATGCCGCTTGCGTGCTTGTACCTTTGTGGTTGAGCATGAGATGTCCGTCTAGTCGGTATAAGGACGAACTGGGGTGTCATCTTGCCTAACCCTTTTATCGTACAACCACTCGACCGTTGTGTGGGCAACGGCTTAGCATAAACCCCACTAGTTGTTCTACTAGCCAAAACTGGAGAGCGGTAAGTAACGGGAGACCATGGGGAAGGGATACGATCTGTGTGAGTGATATTCCGGTTATGACTTCATGAGTCATTAATCCCGTGGTAGCTTCCGCGTTGGCTAGCTAGATCCAGCTAAGGTGGGTAATGGCTTTGTTAGGATCCGCCGCGACACTAAGGTGTTCGTAGCGCGGTACCCTACTTGTGGGTAAAGTGTACAACCTCTGCAGAGTGTAAAAATCTATTCGAATAGCCGTGTCCACGGTATTGGGCGCGTTACGGCATGGTCACTTCAATAGATGTTTCGGGATGATTGGTTTTGTGACATAGGTTGTTCTGAAAGTATTCGGCAGTTGCGCAGTAAGCTACTGCGGACGCCGGGTCCGATGACACTAAAACTTGGATCCTTCGTGCAGGATCAACACCACATAAGATTCGATTACTATAAAAATGTTTTGAGAAAGTGCTTTTACTAAATAAACCCTTGCATGTGTAAAATCTTGCTTTATCGCAAATAAACCCTAACCCCACCCTCGATATAACCTGCATGATCTCTGTTATCACCCCCCCTCCGCGGGTGTGGTTGGACTTGTCGAGTAACTTTGTACTCACCCTATATATATATGTGGTTTTCTCAGAGGAAGACCCGGACTACATGATCGGAAACGACGAAGAAGGGTTGTGTCCGCGCCCAACTCTGCCTGTGGTGTTGGCCCTCCGCAAGATGCTTCTGCTAGCGTGTTACTCTGAGCCCGAGTTGGATCCCGCGTGGGTCACGCTTTGGTGTATTACCATAGCTATTTTATTACTAGTTATCGTCTGTATCGAGTGCCCGCCTCCTCGGAGGTTTGTACGGTAATGTACCATCTGATGTAATAAATGTGTATCAGCCTCCTGGGACTGATTTGGATATCACATTTAAGTCACCTCGGATGAGGGGACGCTTCAGGTGGTATCAGAGCCGTAGGTTGGCCGTAGGACGTGACCCTAAGAGCGAAACCCTTTTTTTTAAACCCTAGGACTTGTTTTGATTTAGATATCTTTCTGCACAAACACTCACCACTGGTTTTTTCTGCCCTGTTCCAGATGGCTGACAATGGATGGGTCAACGGAATCTGCCACGCAGAGCCCGGCCTTCCTAAATTATTATTGCTCAGCCTGGAACGCGTTGGGGTTGTGGAACCACCAGAGTATGCCTACCGTGAATACATCTCCGGAGGCACCCTTCGGTGTGACATTATGATTTTTGTGGAGAGAAGTACCCGCTACCCTGATGTGGACCCTTGGTTCATCTCCACCGTTGGGTTCCGCTTCCCCGACACCTACCGAAGGGCCGCCCGTAAAGCCCTGCGACGGCTGCGTGTGCTTTACAGGCACCATCTTCAGCGGACCCCAATGGGATTTTTCCCACCCGCTGAGAGAAGGGGACGCACTTGGATTGCCCGGATGAGGGGCTTGGACGAGAAGAAGAGGATTTAGAAGATACGGTTTCCCACCTATCCATCTACCTTACCGGCTTGGATGCACTCTACCGCGAACAGACGGCCCAACTGAGGGAACTAATCCACGGGATTGAAAAGTTAACCCAGGAGCTGGAGGAACAACGGGCAAGGGCCGCCAGCGCCGAGTGTTCCTTAGCCGCCCTCCAAGCCCAGATGCAAGAATACAAGAACCGCAACGGAATAGGTGGATGGATAGAGGAAGAAGAAGAAGAAGAAGAACCCATGGAAACCCACTGGGATAAAGGCACACAGACCGAGGATCGAAGCCTCCCAATAAAGAAGCGCCCTATCATGATCGAGGAAGAGTTTCCATGATAGGATTAGCATTCCGAGCTAGAACCTTACCCTAATAACCACGTATCCATGAAAACTGTACCACCCCTGTTGTAATAATAAAAATTATCTACTCTCTTTGCACCTATGCCAGATTGTTTACCCTGTCCTTATTTTCAGATGGCTGAGAATGGGTGGACCCAGGGCATTTGCCATGAGGAACCTGGTTTTCCCCGCCTTTTGATCAACTCCCTAGAGCGCCTCGGTATTACCGAGCGCCCAAGGTACTACAGCAGGGAGTACGAATACCTCGGTACTCGTCGCTGTAGGGTGGTTCTCTCCATCGCCAGAAGTACCCGCCACCCCGACATCGAACCATGGCGAGTGACTGCCACGGGATTCCAACATCAGGATGCCTATCCCTTGGCCATCAGGAAAGCTCTCCGTTACCTGTGCCGGATCTTCGAAGAGCACCTCATTCCCACGCCAATGAGGCTCTTTCCTCCGGTCATCAGGACACAAGTCTAGCAGGCCCGCATGAGGAACCTGGAACGGCGCCGCCAACGCGAAGACCTTTTGTACCATGTGGTCGCATACCTCGTCTCCCTGGACAAGCTCTTTGACGAGCAAGCCCAAATCTTAAGGGAGCAAACCCACCGGGCTGAGCAAGCCGAGCTTGCAGTGAGGATGCACCAAATCCGGGTGGCTCAAGCCGAAGCAAGGACCGCGGCTGCTATAAGTAGCGAAGCCGTCGCTCAGGAAAGCCTCAGACAAATCCAGGATCGGCGCATGCAAGAATGGACCAACGGCGGAACGCCCGTCCCGGCAATCGGGGAAACCCGAGTCCTAATCGGAACACCCATCACGGGATGGGGAGGACTTTTTAGGACCCCGCAAGCTCCACCCGAAGGTACCGGAGGGACAGCTGCAGCCACAGGAGGAGGAGCCGTCGAGCAACCCCAGGAAAATGGGATCCTCGAAGACGACGAGGAAGAGCTACTCATTCCACTGGAAGTGCACTCCGCCCCAGAAGACGACTCACCCCGTGAGTAGTATGCCCTAGAGGTGCCCCAGGGGAGAAGCCGTCCCGGCCCCGAGTTTAGAGTCGTGCCTACCCATATGTGTGCCTTTTGTACCCGATCGTGTAGTGCGTATTCCAGCTGTGCCCACCCAAGTGTTGTACCCCAGCGTAATAAATAAAACTATTTGCGCTTGTTGCTTGTTAGCCTGTGTGATTGCCGGTAGTAAATGAAGGCTGCCTTTTCAAAAATAAAACATCCCTTACTACCAAGGCAAAGTCTCATAAGGGTTTTTGCCCAATGCACAGACGGCCACCAGGCGTAATATCAGGGCCTTCCAAAGGCAGGCACATGCCACTCCAAGTGCGGAGGGGCAACAGGGTGTGCAAGGACAAGCCCCCGACCAGGAAGATCAGGAAGATCAGGAAGTGAGCCAGCAGGGAGGAGAAAGCCAAGTAGGAGCATGACATGCCCCACCACCACCGGCCATTGACCTGGTGCAAGTATTGAACAACCAGAACCTCCTACTGCAAGCCTTGACCAATGTCGTCGCCAACCCAAGGCCCCGGGAGCAGAATACAAATGACAAACTGACGGCCTTTCTGAGGACCAAGCCACCCACCTTTGCAGGCTCCTACAACCCCTTGGACGCAGATGACTGGCTGCGCGTTATCAAGAGGAAACTCGAACCATTTGAGCATGGAGACCGTGACAAGGTCCGTTTAGCTGCTCACCAGCTCACCGGAACTGCCTTAGCTTGGTGGGAAAACTACTGTGCAGCTGCGCAGGATGCCTCTGCTATTACCTGGAACGAGTTTGTGGATGAATTCCGTCGCTATCACATCCCAGCAGCCACCATGAAACGCAAGGCAGATGAGTTCCGTGAACTGCAGCAAGGCAACAGGTCGGTTGAAGAGTACACATACCAGTTCATAGAACTAGCCCGCTATGCACCGGAGGAAGTAGACAAGGATGAAAAGAAGCAGGATATGTTCAGAAAGGGGTTAAATATCGAACTTAAGAAGCTGCTCTCCCCATGCATCTACCCAGACTTCAACACACTGATGAACATGGCTATCATCACTGAGAGAGCCATGGCAGAAGAAAAGAGAGACAATAAGCGTAAGTTCCTAGAAGCCAAAGCTCGTCAGCAGGACCGTTTCCAGAAACCAAGGCACTTTGGCCCTTCAGTGACCAAGTCTCAAGCCCCTATGCAGTATAGGACCCAGCCACAAGCCACTGGCTCTCAAGCTCCCAACACCCAGCAAAGACAGTTCAAGAGCCAGAGCACCATAAAGGCCCCACAAAGTAATACAAGCCAAGTTACTGCCAGCAGCAATACCCGAGCATGCTACAACTGCCGTGAGACAGGACACTTCATTGCAAACTGCCCATATGCCAATAACAAGCCGGCAGCACCGGCCCTCTCCAACTCAGTAAATGGACCAAGGCCAGCCTTATCAGGAGCCAATCGTGTACCCCTCCGCAATAATAATACCGGCAACAACAATCAGCAGATGGGGCCGCCCCAGCAGTCCTTCGGACGAGCCCGCATCAACCACATCAACGCCCAGGAGGCTCAGGACGCTCAGGGCGTAGTGCTCGGTGAGTTCCTAGTCAGCTCAGTTTTGGCAACAATATTGTTTGATTCTGGAGCATCACATTCATTCATATCCTCGAGTTTTGTGGAGAAACACAATATACCTACAGTGCTACTTAAGACACCCCTATTAACCCGAACGCCCGGAGGTGACATAAAGTGCCGGCTGGGTTGTTCTAGGGTAAGGATCATCCTAAGTGGGGTAGAATTCTTAGCAGACCTAGTAGTGCTTAAGTCCAAAGGCATAGATGTGATCCTTGGAATGGATTGGTTAAGCCTGCACAATGGCCTTATAAGCTGTGCTGACAAGGTGGTACACCTGACCAACCCAGAAGGAGTGCAAGTAACCTGCCATACTCGGGGAAGTGGACCGGATCCAATGGTTTTTAGCATGAAAGCCGAATTCTTGGAAGAAGTTCCAGTAATAAATGAATACTCAGACGTTTTCCCGGAAGAACTCCCGGGGATGCCGCCAGATAGGGATATAGAATTTGTCATTGACCTTGTCCCTGGAAACCTCTCCTATAGCTAAGAGGCCCTATAGGATGGCAGCCTCTGAATTGGCAGAACTAAAGAAACAACTGGAAGAGTTACAACAAAGTGGGTTCATTAGGCCGAGCTCATCACCGTGGGGAGCTCCGGTCTTGTTTGTCAAGAAGAAGGACGGAAGCATGAGGATGTGCGTAGATTACCGTGCACTGAATGAAGTCACCATCAAGAACAAATACCCCCCTTCCCAGGATTGATGACCTCTTTGATCAGTTGAAGGGAGCCAAGTATTTCTCCAAGATAGATCTGAGGTCGGGATATCACCAGCTCAAGATTAAGGAAAGTGATATTCCAAAGACGGCTTTCGTCACCCGCTATGGCAGTATGAGTTTACCGTGATGTCCTTCGGACTCACCAATGCACCTGCTTATTTCATGAATCTCATGAATAAGGTGTTTATGGAAGAGTTAGATAAGTTTGTCGTAGTTTTATTGACGACATACTTATTACTCCAAGAGTGTCGATGAACATGAGCAGCACCTACGAGTGGTTCTGGAAAAGTTGAGAGTGCACAAGCTCTACGCCAAGTTCAGCAAGTGTGAATTTTGGCTTGAGAAAGTAGCATTCTTGGTCACATCTTGACCGCGGAAGGAGTAGCAGTGGACCCCGAAAAAGTCGAAGCGGTCTCCAATTGGCAGCAACCAACCAATGTTAGTGAAATCAGGAGCTTTCTCGGTTTAGCCGGATATTACCGGAGATTTATTGAAGGATTCTCCAAGATAGCCCGACCCATGACAGAGCTACTCAAGAAAGAGAAGAAGTTCACCTGACCGAGTCATGTGAAAGAAGCTTCCAGGAGTTAAAGAGGAGACTGACAACCGCCCCGGTACTAACCTTGCCAGACATCCAACGGGACTTTGTCATTTATTGTGATGCATCCCGCCAGGGATTAGGATGTGTCCTTATGCAAGGTGGGAAGGTAGTGGCATATGCCTCCCGACAACTCAAGCCTCATGAGCAGAATTAACCCGACCCCATGACTTGGAATTGGCAGCCGTAGTACATGCCCTCAAGATATGGAGACACTATCTGATTGGGAATAGGTGTGAGGTCT
>NW_020356232.1:0-107712 GCF_002211085.1 Panicum hallii | reverse complement strand
TCACCGTACAACTCTACGCGGTAATGGGCAGTGAAGCGCCACTATCGCGAGGATTACAACCAGAACCCACACAACTACACTAGCTACGAACAAAGGGTCATCAGAGTCTTGCGCCATGCGGAATCCAACGGTGGCCTCAACCACAGGCAAGACTGGGTGCAGGACGAAACCCTACTCGTTGTCTTCGGGGATGTAGTCTGGGTCTTCCACTGTAAAAGTAAGAGAGGGGTGAGTACAAACGTACTCAGCAAGTCCAATCACACCCACGGAGGGGGTATAACAGTAATCATATGCACAGGACAATCCAAGGATAGGTTATGGTTCATTTTGTGAAAAACTCAACTGTATGCAAGGGTTCGTTTGAAAACGATTTCCAAAACGAGTTTTCTGGCACCAAAAACACACGATTTTGATCCACACAGGATCCAGTTTTAAACTGCTACCGGACTCCCGTCCGCCGTAGCACACGGCACAACTGCCGGACACTTTCCAAACAACTCACACCAGCCCATCCATTCCCAGAGATAAACACTAGTTATGTGACCACACCGTAACTTGCCCAATACCGTGGGCACGGCTATTCGAATAGATTTTAACTCTGCAGAGGTGTGCAACTTTACCCACAGGTGGGGTACCACAGCACGAACACCTTAGTGCCGGTGCAGATCCCAACAAAGCCATTACCCACCTTAGCTAGACCTGACTAGCCACCACGGGATCCATCAAGGGGTCATTCGACCTACCTCCGAGGTTTAACCGGGGCATAAGTCACACAGAGCTCATCCCTTCTCCTTGATCACCCGTTGCTCTCAGCCTCCTGATGGCTATCAGGCTTAACTAGTGGGGTTTATGCTAAGCCGTTGCCCATACAACGGTCAAGTGGTTCGCACTACAAGAAGCTAGGTGAGATGTCACATCAACTCGGTCCTTAGGGTGACAAGATGGATACTCCCCTCCACGCTCAACCACACAGGTACGAGCACACAACGGCAATTCACACAGAAATGCCATCCATCCCGTCCGACTTGTTTCTCAAATCCACATTTTTCCCTTCCCACACACACGCATTTTCTTTATAAATCAGGTGGTCAAGGTATGGTCGTCTCAAACAAGGGTGGCTATCCTACCATGTTTTCAGCACGTAAAACCATGGCAATTTTATAAAATAGGCCATGGGTTGTGTTTATAAAAATAGGACAGAACATGCATCAAAGGCGGAATTGAACTTGCCATCGTCAAACCCCTTGCGGGAAGTCCTGATCGGAGCACTGTCCTTCGGGTTCGGGGTCGCAGTACTGGTCTCAGTTGCTTGGTCGCGGTCGGGGACCTCGTCGTTCACTCCGTGTCCTACGACGCAAACAAACAGACACACAATCAAAGCGAAAGAACAAAAGCTTTTACCGATAGGCTTAAATCGGAAATAATTTAGTTACGGAGTTAGGGGCAATATCTCTGGGTGGTTTCTTAATGGCATGGCTAAAACTATACTAGAAAGGGCGTGGCAAAGTTTCAGGTCAATCGGAGGTCGTTTCGCACATAAAATGACGCGCTAAAGGTGGTTTCAGGGCTCAAACGGGGGTTCGAGGGCTGTTCGTAAATATCCGGAAAGAGTGCGGACCTATTTGTAAATCCTAGAAATACCCTAAGCATGCTAAAAGGTGTCGATTATGTTTAGGTTTATGTTCGAGAGGTTTGATTTGAATTAACGGAAAGGGTAGGGCTATTTTTGCAAAAGAGAATGGATAAAGGGGTTTCTTTGGAACAAACAGGGGAGGCCAGGGGGTTTTTCGGCAAAAGGGCCTCCTTCTTCTTCCTCCCCTCACAGGAAACAGAGGAGAGTGGGGGGGGGAAGCGCCGGCGGCCAACTCCGGCCACCTAGGGTCCGGGCGGCTCGGGTGAGAGGGGGAAAAGAGAGAGGGGACCACGGGGAACTCGTTCCCGGCCTCACCTCGGGCCGGGGTAGCGCGCGGAGGCGGGGCGACGGCGGGCTGCGGCGGCGGGTATGGAGCTCGGCGTGGCGGCGCTAGGGCGTGGAGGCGAGGGGCCAGGTGCGGGGCAGGTTGTGGGGGGTGCCGGGGTGCGGCCGGGCCTATTTATAGGCGGCCGGCGCGGGTGGCTCCACGGGCGGCCATTAATGGCGCCCGTGGCTTGCAACGGGGCTCACCGTGCACGTGGGGGGGGGGCCGGGCGCGGTGTGCGGACAGAGGGGGGGCGCGGGCGGCGAGGCGGCACAGGGGAGGCCGCGGGTGGCGAGGCGGCACAGCGGCGGCGGCGTGTGCGCCACGGCGGCCGGTGCGGCCGCGCGCGTGCGCCAGCGGACGGGCGGCACGGCGGGCGGCGCGGCACGTGGTGCACGCGCGGGTACGGGCGGCCGGGCAACAGGCCGCGCGAGGGGAAGGGGGGGGCCGGTGGCCGGCGCGGCTGGTGCGGCCGGGCAGCGCGCGGGAGCAGGGGAAAGGGGAAAAACAGGAAGGAAGGAGGAGAAGAAAAGGGAGGGGAGGGAGAAAAGAAAGAAAGGAAAAGGAGAGAAAAGGAAAAAGGGAAAAGAAATAAAGGGAAAGAAAGAAAAGAAAAAGAGGGAGGGAGAAGGGCCGGCGCCGGTCGCGGCGGTGACCGCGGCCGGTCGGCCACGCGGGGGAAACGCGCGGCGCGAGGGGAACGGCGAGGGAAAAGAAACGCGTCGGCGCCAATCGCGGCCGCAGCCGCGACCGATGGCCACGCGCGCGGGATTCGTTGCCGCTGCGCGAGAAATGACTTGCGCCGGCGCTATTCGCGGCGGTGACCGCGCGCGAACGGCAGGCTTCCCGAGCGACGCGGGATGGGATGGCGATACGGTCGGGTTAGGGCTATGGTCTGGCGACGAGTGGTTTTTAATCGAAACGTTCTAACGCGTGATTTTGATTTTGGTAAGTTTTAGGGCGTCACAAATCTACCCCACTTAAATGAATCTCGTCCTCGAGATTCGGCTGGCCCCGAAATAGATGGGGAAACTCCTTCTTTAGCGCCTCTTCGCGTTCCCAAGTCGCTTCCTCCACCCATGTCTGCTCCATTGAACTCTGCATATTCGTACTTCGGAGTTTCTCGTTCTCCTAGTGACGGTGTCCAGGATTTCTGACCGGCACTTCTTGATATCGCAGATCCGGTTGCAGGTCTATTGTTTCTACCGGCACGTGTTCTCCTTCGGGTACTCTCAAACATCTCCTTATTGCGAGACGTGAAACACCTGGATGTATATCGACATTTCTTCCGGTAACTCCAGTCGGTATGCCACTGCTCCTACCTTCTTTAGAACCCGATACGGCCCAATGTATCGAGGGGCTAATTTTCCTTGTACCTGAAATCTTCGTGTCCTCGAATGGGTGAGACTTTGAGGTAGACAAAATCTCCCGATTGAAGCTTATCTCCCGCCTCTTCTTGTCCGCATAGCTCTTTTTCGGGACTGAGCCGCTTTTAATTTCTCGCGGATTTTCCGCTACCTTTCTTCTGCTTCTTTTATGAGCGCGGGTCCTACTAGTGCACGCTCTCCAACTTCCGACCACATCAAGGGAGTTTTTGCACTTTCTTCCGTAGAGGCTTCGAATGGCGACATACCCAGGCTGGCTGGTAACTATTATTGTACGAGAATCTGCATAGGGCAGACTCTGTTCCCATCGTTTCCATTAGTCAGGACACATGCTCTCAGCATATCTTCCATGATCTATTCACCCTCTCGGTTTGACCATCCGTCTGTGGGTGGTATGCGAGCTAAACTCTAACTTAGTGCCCTGGCTTTATGTAGGCTTTTCCAAAACCTAGATGTAAATTGGGTCCCTCTATCCGAGACGATTCTACTGGGCACTCCATGCAACTTCACTATATTTTCCACGTAAAGTTTTGCCAGCTTTTTCTCCGCCATAAGTGGTCCTTACGGGTATGAAATGTGCCGATTTAGTGAGTCGGTCCACAATTACCCATATGGAATCGTGTCCCTTCTGTGTTCGGGGTAGTCCCACTACAAAGTCATTCCTATCTCATCCCATTTCCAAACCGGGATAGGCAAGGGTTGCAATAATCCTGCCGGCTTTTGATGTTCGGCCTTGATCCTTGGCAGGTATCACAATGTGCCACAAATCGTGCGATATCCGCTTTCATTCCATTCCACCAGTATTTTTGCCTTATGTCCATATACATTTTGGTGGATCCTGGGTGGATGGAGTAGGCCGAGTTATGGGCTTCGTCCATGATCAATTGCCGGAAATCTCCGTTCTGGGGTACACAAATTCTATCCTCGTACCATAATGTTCCTTATCGTCCACTCTGAAACCTGGCGCTTTGTTTTCTCCAGTTTGCTTGCAGATCTTTACTAACTCCTGATCCGAGCTTTGAGCCTCTCTAATTCTATCCTCTAGGGTTGATTGGACGCTTAACACATGGCTGGAACCTTGAGGGACAATGTGCACATTTAATCGTGCCATTTCCTCGCGCAGGTTGTTATCCTTGGGCCCATAGGATTTCCGGCTTAAGGCGTCGGCTACCACATTCGCCTTTCCGGGGTGATACTGAATTTCCAAATTATAGTCCTTGACCAACTCCAACCATCTTCTCTGCCTTAAATTTAAATCCGGCTGGGTAAAGATATACTTCAGACTCTTGTGGTCGGTGTAAACCTCACACTTATTCCCGATCAGGTAATGTCTCCAAATCTTAAGGGCATGCACTACAGCTGCTAGTTCCAAATCATGGGTCGGATAGTTTTGCTCATGGGTCTTGAGTTGGCGGGAGGCATATGCAACGACTTTCCCGTCTTGCATCAGTACGCACCCTAATCCTTGTCGGGATGCGTCACAATAAATGACAAAGTCCCGATGAATGTCCGGTAGGGTCAGTACTGGGGCGGTCGTCAGTCTTCGCTTCAATTCTTGAAAACTCCTCTCGCAGGATTCTGTCCAAGCGAACTTTTTCTCCTTCTTAAGAAGTTCCGTCATGGGTCGGGCTATCTTAGAGAATCCTTCAATAAATCTCCGATAGTATCCGGCTAATCCAAGAAAACTTCTGATCTCACTAACGTTAGTCGGTTGCTGCCAATTGGATACGGCTTCAACCTTCTCTGGGTCCACTGCCACACCTTCTGCAGTCAGGATGTGACCAAGGAAAGCTACTCTTTCCAGCCAGAATTCGCACTTGCTGAACTTAGCATAGAGCCCATGTGACCTCAGCTTCTCCAATACTACCCGCAGATGTTGCTCATGTTCCTGAACACTCTTGGAGTAGATGAGTATGTCGTCGATAAAGACTACGACAAACTTATCTAGCTCGTCCATAAATACCTTGTTCATGAGGTTCATAAAATAGGCAGGGGCATTGGTTAGTCCGAAGGACATTACGGTGAACTCGAATTGCTCGTAGCGGGTGACGAAAGCTGTCTTAGGAATATCATCTTCTCTGATCTTGAGCTGGAAATATCCTGACCTTAGATCGATCTTGGAAAAATACTTGGCTCCTTTTAGCTGATCGAAAAGGTCATCAATCCTGGGGAGGGGGTACTTGTTCTTAATGGTAACTCGTTCAGTGCTCGGTAGTCCACACACAACCTCATACTCCCATCTTTCTTCTTGACAAACAGCACTGGGGCTCCCCACGGCGACGAGCTTGGTCGGATAAAGCCAATCCTCTGCAGTTCTTCTAGTTGCTTCTTTAATTCTGCCAATTCAGAGGCCGCCATCCTATAGGGTCTCTTGGCTATGGGGGATGTTCCGGGGATAAGGTCTATGACGAATTCTATATCCCTATCTGGCGGCATACCGGGAAGCTCTTCGGGGAATACATCTGGGTATTCGCTTACTACCGGGACTCCTTCTAAGGGCTTGGCGTCCACGCTAAACACCATTGGATCAAACTTACTATCCCGGGTACGGCAGACCACTTGTACTCCCTCGTGGTTTGTTAAGTGTACCACTTTGTCGGTACAGCCTATGAGACCATTGTGTCGGCTTAACCAATCCATCCCAAGGATCACGTCTATTCCCCCAGGCTTAAGTACTACCAAATCTGCTAGAAAGTCTACCCCACTTAAGTTGATCCTTACCCGTGAACAACCTAATTGGCAATTGATGTCGCCTCCAGGCGTCCGGGTTAATAGGGGTGTTCTTAGTAGTACTGTAGGTATTTTGTGTTTCCCCACATAGCTCGAGGATATAAACGAGTGCGATGCTCCAGAATCGAATAATACTGTCGCCAGAGCTGAGTTGACTAAGTACTCACCGAGCACTACGCCCTGAGCTTCTTGAGCCTCCTGCGCGTCGATGTGATTGACGCGGGCTCGTCCAAATGATTGCTGCTTCACCTGCTGGCCGTTGTCGTTGTTGCGGACGGGCACTCGGTTGGCACCGGTCAGGGCTGGTCTGGGTCCATTCACCGAGTTGGAGAAGGCTGATGTGGCCGGCTTGTTCTTGGCATAAGGGCAATTGGCAATATAATGCCCTATCTCACGGCAGTTGAAGCAGGCCCTAACATTGTTGTTGTCAGGGGTGACCTGGCTTGTATTGCTCTGCGGGGCCCTCGTGGTATTCTGGCTCCTGGGCGGGGCCTGGGGTCCTGTCACTTGCGACTGAGTCCTATACTGCATCGGGGCCTGAGATCTTGGGGCTGTGTAGTTGGAGTTCCTCGGCTTTTGGAAGCGGTCCTGCTGGCGGGCCTTGCTCTCCAGGAATTTCCGCTTGTTGTCCTTCCGCTCTTCGGCTTTGGCCCTTTCCGTGAGGATAGCTTTGTTCATCAGGGTGTTGAAGTCCGGATAGATTTGTGGGGTAAGCAAGGTCCGGAGTTCTGGGCTTAGCCCCTTCTTGAACATATCCTGTTTCTTGTCATCGTCGTTCACCTCCTCCGGTGCATATCGGGCCAACTCTATGAACCGGTGGGTGTATTCTTCCACCGTCATGCTTCCTTGCTGAAGTGCGCGGAATTCATCCGCCTTGCGCTTCATGGTGGCCGAAGGAATGTGATAGCGGCGGAACTCTCTTACGAATTCCTCCCAAGTGATAGTAGAGGCATCTTCGGCCGCGGCACAATAATTTTCCCACCAGGATAATGCTGTTCCGGTGAGTTGGTGGGCTGCCAGAAGAACCTTGTCTCTGTCCTGGCATTCGAACGGCTCGAGCTTCCTCTGAATCACTCGTAGCCAGTCATCTGCATCCAAAGGGTTGCAGGATCCGGCAAAGGTGGGCGGCTTAGTTCTCAGGAAAGCTGTCAGCTTGTCATTCATGTTCTGCCCGCGTGGTTGCCGGTTAACAATGGCATTGGCCAGTGTTTCCAGTATGAGGGTCTGGTTATGGATTATCTGTGCCAGGTCTCCGAGGGGTGGGGGTGGTGGTAGTTGTTCTTCTCCTTGATCTTCTCCTCGGTTCTGGCTTACTTCTTGTTCTGCCTGAGGAGGATTCTGTCCAGCAGGCTGTGCTCTGGCACCAGCAGCTGCGGGGTTCCGGCTACGGGAGGCTCTCGTGACGCTCCGGGGAACCATCTGTTAATTGGGTATAGTGGGGTTACTATTATGTGATGTTTAAGTTGCTTAATTCGTATGTAAGGCAGAATCTACCCCCTGCCAGTAGTTACATAACACGTAGCACACAACAAGACAGCACAACAACATCACAAACCACAAGCACAAACAGCTTTATTACTGCAACGGGGGGTACAGCTTGGGGTAAGGCTAGGTCTCGTACTACTCGTCCGGGATCAGGCCCGACTTAAACAAAAGGGGCTGGGGTGTACATTGCTAGGGTGGCGCCGGTCATTCTACTCGCGGGGCATGCCTTCTTCTGGGGCGGGGAGCGTGAGTGATCCTTGCTCGCCGTCCTCTGGATTTCCATTGGTCGAAGGTTGCGCTGCAGCATCTCCTTCGGCGGCGGCAGCAGAACTTTCAGGGTTCTCGGGTGGGGCTTGGGTGTTTCCGAAGAGTGTCCCCCATCCTATAACGGGTGTCCCGAGTAAAACATGGTCTTCTCCGATTGCCGGGACTGGTGTTCCACTTCGGGTCCAATCTTGCATACGCCGGTCTCGGGCTTGCCTGAGGCTCTCTTGGGCGACTGCTTCGCTACTGACCGCGGCTGCGGCTCTTGCCTCGGCGTGGGCGGCTCGGATTTGCTGCAGTCTCACTGCGAGCTCTGCTTGCTCGGCTCGATGGGTCTGCTCCCTTAGAAGGTTGGCTTGCTCATCAAAGAGTTGGTCCAGGGCGGCTAGGTAAGTGGCCACTTGGTACAGGGGGCCCTCTTCGTGGCGACGTCGTTCCAGGTTTCTCATGCGTGCTTCCCAGACTGGGGTTCTGATGGCCGGCGGGAAGAACTTCGCTGGTGTGGAGGCGAGGTGTTCTTCAAAAATCCGGCACAAATAACGGAGTGTTTTTCTGATGGCCAAAGGATAGGTGTCCTGGTGTCTAAACCCTGTGGCGGTCGCTCGCCAAGGCTGGATGTCGGGGTAGCGGTTGCTCCTGGCGATGACCAGGATCACCCTGCAGCGGAGGGTACCATGGTGCTCGTACTCTCGGCTGTAGTACCTTGGGCGCTCCGTAACGCCAAGGTCTTCCAGGGTGTTGATTAAGAGGCTGGGGAATCCAGGTGCAGCTTGGCAATCGCCCTGGGTCCATCCTTCCTCAGCCATCTGAAACATGAACAGGGTAAACAAATTTTGTACAGGTACAACGAGGGAGTAGATATCATTTATTATTGCAACATGGTGGGGTACAGTTTCCAGGGGCACGGGGTTATTAGGGTCGGGTTCTAACTTGGAGTGCTAACCCTATTACGGGGATTCTTCCTCGGTCCTGATAGAGCGCTTCTTTATTGGAAGGAACCGATCCATCTCATTTTCGGTCTGAGTACCCTTATCCCAATGGGTTTCCATGGGTTCTTCTTCTTCTTCCTCTATCCATCCACCTATTCCGTTGCGGTTCTCGTATTCTTGCACCTGGGCTTGGAGGGCAGCTAAGGAATACTCGGCGTTTGCAGCTCTTGTCCGTTGTTCCTCCAGCTCCTGGGTTATCCTTTCAATCCCACGGATTAGCTGCTTCAGTTGCGCTGACTGTTCGCGGCAGAGTGCATCCAAGCCAGTCAGGTAGATGGATAGGTGGGAGACCGTAACTTCTAGGTCTTCTTCTTCTCGTCCAAGTCCCCTCATTCGGGCAATCCAAGTGCGTCCTCGTCCCTCAGCGGGTGGGAAAAATCCCATAGGGGTCCGCTGAAGGTGGTGCCTGTAGAGCACACGCAGCCGTCGCAGGGCTTTACGAGCGGCCTTTCGATAGGAGTCGGGGAAGCGGAAACCAGTGGTGGAGATGAACCAAGGGTCCACATCCGGGTAGCGGGTGCTTTTCCCCACAAAAACCATTATGTCGCACCGAAGGGTGCCTCCGGCGATGTACTCACGGTAGGCATACTCCGGTGGTTCCATAACCCCGACGCATTCCAGGCTGAGCAATAGTAACTTGGGGAGGCCGGGCTCTGCGTGGCAGATTCCGCTAACCCATCCATTGCCAGCCATCTGGAACAAGGCAAAGACCAGTGGTGAGTGCTTGTGCAGAAAAATATCTAAACCAGGATAAGTTCTAGGGTCTGAAAAGGGGTCTCGCTCCTAGGGTTACGTCCTACGGCCAGCCTACGGCTCTGATACCACCTGAAGCGTCCCCCCATCAGGGAAGACTTAAAAGTGTTGGTTTATCAGTCCCAGGAGGCTGATAACACTTTTATTACATCAGATGGTACATCACCGTACAACTCTACGCGGTAATGGGCAGTGAAGCGCCACTATCGCGAGGATTACAACCAGAACCCACACAACTACACTAGCTACGAACAAAGGGTCATCAGAGTCTTGCGCCATGCGGAATCCAACGGTGGCCTCAACCACAGGCAAGACTGGGTGCAGGACAAAACCCTACTCGTTGTCTTCGGGGATGTAGTCTGGGTCTTCCACTGTAAAAGTAAGAGAGGGGTGAGTACAAACGTACTCAGCAAGTCCAATCACACCCACGGAGGGGGTATAACAGTAATCATATGCACAGGACAATCCAAGGATAGGTTATGGTTCATTTGTGAAAAACTCAACTGTATGCAAGGGTTCGTTTGAAAACGATTTCCAAAACGAGTTTTCTGGCACCAAAAACACACGATTTTGATCCACACAGGATCCAAGTTTTAAACTGCTACCGGACTCCCCGTCCGCCGTAGCACACGGCACAACTGCCGGACACTTTCCAAACAACTCACACCAGCCCATCCATTCCCAGAGATAAACACTAGTTATGTGACCACACCGTAACTTGCCCAATACCGTGGGCACGGCTATTCGAATAGATTTTAACTCTGCAGAGGTGTGCAACTTTACCCACAGGTGGGGTACCACAGCACGAACACCTTAGTGCCGGTGCAGATCCCAACAAAGCCATTACCCACCTTAGCTAGACCTGACTAGCCACCACGGGATCCATCAAGGGGTCATTCGACCTACCTCCGAGGTTTAACCGGGGCATAAGTCACACAGAGCTCATCCCTTCTCCTTGATCACCCGTTGCTCTCAGCTCTCCTGATGGCTATCAGGCTAACTAGTGGGGTTTATGCTAAGCCGTTGCCCATACAACGGTCAAGTGGTTCGCACTACAAGAAGCTAGGTGAGATGTCACATCAACTCGGTCCTTAGGGGTGACAAGATGGATATCTCCCCTCCACGCTCAACCACACAGGTACGAGCACACCAACGGCAATTCACACAGAAATGCCATCCATCCCGTCCGACTTGTTTCTCAAATCCACATTTTTCCCTTCCCACCACACGCATTTTCTTTATAAAATCAGGTGGTCAAGGTATGGTCGTCTCAAACAAGGGTGGCTATCCTACCATGTTTTCAGCACGTAAAACCATGCAATTTTATAAAATAGGCCACTGGGTTGTGTTTATAAAAACTAGGACAGAAACATGCATCAAAGGGCGGAATTGAACTTGCCATCGTCAAACCCTTGCGGGAAGTCCTGATCGGAGCACTGTCCTTCGGGTTCGGGGTCGCAGTACTGGTCCTCAGTTGCTTGGTCGCGGTCGGGGACCTCGTCGTTCACTCCGTGTCCTACGACGCAAACAAACAGACACACAATCAAGCGAAAGAACTAAAAGCTTTTACCGATAGGCTTAAATCGGAAATAATTTAGTTACGGAGTTAGGGGCAATATCTCTGGGTGGTTTCTTAATGGCATGGCTAAAACTATACTAGAAAGGGCGTGGCAAAGTTTCAGGTCAATCGGAGGTCGTTTCGCACATAAAATGACGCGCTAAAGGTGGTTTCAGGGCTCAAACGGGGGTTCGAGGGCTTGTTCGTAAATATCCGGAAAGAGTGCGGACCTATTTGTAAATCCTAGAAATACCCTAAGCATGCTAAAAGGTGTCGATTATGTTTAGGTTTATGTTCCGAGGGGTTTGATTTGAATTAACGGAAAGGGTAGGGCTATTTTTGCAAAAGAGAATGGATAAAGGGGTTTCTTTGGAACAAACAGGGGAGGCCAGGGGGTTTTTCGCAAAAGGGCCTCCTTCTTCTTCCTCCCCTCACAGGAAACAGAGGAGAGTGGGGGGGGGAAGCGCCGGCGGCCAACTCCGGCCACCTAGGGTCCGGGCGGCTCGGGTGAGAGGGGGAAAAGAGAGAGGGGACCACGGGGAACTCGTTCCCGGCCTCACCTCGGGCCGGGGTAGCGCGCGGAGGCGGGGCGACGGCGGGCTGCGGCGGCGGGTACTGGAGCTCGGCGTGGCGGCGCTAGGGCGGTGGAGGCGAGGGGCCAGGTGGCGGGGCAGGTTGTGGGGGGTGCCGGGGTGCGGCCGGGCCTATTTATAGGCGGCCGGCGGGTGGCTCCACGGGCGGCCATTAATGGCGCCCGTGGCTTGCGACGGGGCTCAGCCGTGCACGTGGGGGGGGGGGGGCCGGGCGGCGGTGTGCGGCACAGAGGGGGGGCGCGGGCGGCGAGGCGGCACAGGGGAGGCGCGGGCGGCGAGGCGGCACAGCGGGCGGCGGCGTGTGCGCCACGGCGGCCGTGCGGCCGCGCGCGTGCGCCAGCGACGGGCGGCACGGCGGGCGGCGCGGCACGTGGTGCACGCGCGGGTACGGGCGGCCGGGCACAGGCGCGCGCGAGGGGAAGGGGGGGGGGCCGGTGGCCGGCGCGGCTGGTGCGGCCGGGCACGCGCGCGGGAGCAGGGGGAAAGGGGAAAAACAGGAAGGAAGGGAGGAGGAAGAAAAGGGAGGGGAGGGAGAAAAGAAAGAAAGGAAAAGGAGAGAAAAGGAAAAAGGGAAAAAGAAATAAAGGGAAAGAAAGAAAAGAAAAAGAGGGAGGGAGAAGGGCCGGCGCCGGTCGCGGCGGTGACCGCGGCCGGTCGGCCACGCGGGGAAACGCGCGGCGCGAGGGGAACGGCGAGGGGAAAAGAAAACGCGTCGGCGCCAATCGCGGCCGCAGCCGCGACTGATGGGCCACGCGCGCGCGGGATTCGTGCGCTGCGCGAGAAATGACTTGCGCCGGCGCTATTCGCGGCGGTGACCGCGCGCGAACGGCAGGCTTCCGAGCGACGCGGGATGGGATGGCGATACGGTCGGGGTTAGGGCTATGGTCTGGCGACGAGTGGTTTTTAATCGAAACGTTCTAACGCGTGATTTGATTTTGGTAAGTTTTTAGGGCGTCACAGTGATGCTTGCGGTATTGGGCTAGGTGCTGTTTTGTTACAAGAAGGAAAACCGGTTGCTTATTTTAGTGAGAAATTAAGCGGTGCTAGCCTGAGATATTCTACTTATGATAAGGAGATTTATGCTTTAGTTCGCACTTTGCAAACATGGCAGCACTATCTTTGGCATCGCGAGTTTATCATCCATTCTGATCATGAGGCTTTGAAACATATTCGTACCCAAACAAATCTGAACCATCGTCATGCTAATTGGGTAGAATTCATTGAGTCTTTCCCTTACATTATTAAACACAAGAATGGGAAGGAAAATGTCATTGCTGATGCTTTGTCTCGTCGATACACCATGCTGTCCCAGTTAGATTTTAAAATCTTTGGCTTGCATACTGTGAAAGATCAATATGTCGATGATGCTGATTTTAAAGATATCTTAGCTCATTGTATGGATGGCAAACCATGGGGCAAATTTCACATGCAGGATGGGTTCCTATTTCGCGCTAACAAGCTGTGTGTTCCAGCAAGCTCGGTTCGTCTTTTGTTGTTACAGGAAGCACACGGAGGCGGTCTCATGGGATACTTTGGCGTCTACAAGAAGCATGAGGTGCTGGCCGCCCACTTCTTTTGGCCCCGAATGCGCCGTGATGTCGAGCGCCTTGTTGCCCGCTGCACTACTTGTCAGAAAGCTAAGTCACAACTGAACAACCATGGTTTGTATATGCCTTTGCCTGTCCCTACTTCCCCTTGGCTTGATATTTCTATGGACTTTATTTTGGGATTGCCTAGAACTAAGAAGGGGAAGGATAGCATTTTTGTGGTTGTTGATAGATTCTCCAAAATGGCTCATTTTATACCATATCATAAGACTGATGATGCTAGCAGTGTTGCTGAATTGTTCTTTCGAGAGATTATTCGTTTGCATGGTATTCCGAATACAATAGTCTCTGATCGTGATGCTAAGTTTCTCAGTCATTTTTGGAGATCACTTTGGAATAAAATGGGAACTAAATTGCTGTTTAGCACAACTTGTCACCCTCAGACTGATGGACAAACTGAGGTGGTTAATAGAACTTTGTAAACCATGCTTAGGGCTATTTTAGACAAAAATTTGAAACGTTGGGAAGATTGCCTGCCTCATGTTGAGTTTGCTTATAATCATGCAACACATTCTTCTACAAAGATGTGCCCTTTTCAGATTGTTTATGGTTATATTCCTCGGGCGCCTATTGATTTGTTTTCGCTTGATGCTGCGGACGCCCCACACATAGATGTTGTTGCCCATGTTGAACACATGATTAATTTGCATGAACAGACTCAACAAAACATTGCTGCTGCTAATGCTAAATATCAGGTTGCTGGTAGTAAAGGTCGAAAACTTGTTACTTTTGAACCTGGTGATATGGTTTGGTTGCATTTGAGAAAGGATCGGTTTCCTACTTTACGCCGTTCTAAATTGATGCCTCGTGCTGCTGGTCCTTTTAAGGTGCTAACCAAGATTAATGATAATGCTTATGTCCTTGACCTGCCTGCGGAGCTTGGTGTTTCCACTAGTTTTAATGTTGCAGATTTGAAGCCATATGTGGGCGAGGATGAGGAGTTGCCGTCGAGGACGACTTCAGTTCTAGAAGGGGAGGATGATGAGGACATCAACTACAACACGAGTACGTCTACGCCAGCAGCACCTTTTCCAGCGACACCAGATGCTCCTCCACCCCAGGTGCCACCTCCTTCTGGGCCAATCACTCGGGCCCGTGCAAGAGAACTGAACTTCGTCATGCTACTGAAGAACGAAGGCCCAGAAGAATAGATGCTGGCCCAACTGAGGCCCTTGCGTGGGCGCCTAGGGCTGACCACCACTAGGGGCTGCGCCCCCTCCCTGGCCGCCCCTTTCCTAGGGTTGCACCCCTCTCTTCCTCTATTTAGATAGAGGCATCATTGCTTTCCAGACTTGAGTTTTGTTTTACATCTAGCTTTAGCTACTCTCGAACACGCGCAAATACGCGCTGTCCTCGTGAGATTCAGAACTCCACCTTCGAGTGATATTGTGATTGCTCGCATCTTTTTCTTGTTCGTTCCTCGATTGCGTGCAGGAAATGATCTTCGTGATCAGGCTGATCTTGCATCAACAAGGTCGGTAACCACAGGAAGATGGTTCAGCGATTGCATTGGCGCTTCGGGCTCGCTCATCGTAGTCGGATCGTGAGGGTCATCTTCCACCAGATCGAAATTATCTCCACTCACCGAAAGATCGGGCACTCCGACTCTATCAGCTTCGGACTCAGCCGTCCAAAGCCACAGGACAAACGCCTTTCTTCCTCATATACGGATCTGAAGCTACTTTACCGGCCGATATCATGTGGAAGTCCCCAAGGGTCGAAATGCACAACGAAGGCGAGGCGGACGAGGCAATTAGAGCTTGATTCTGTTGAAGAGGCTCGTTGCACCGCCCTTGTTCAGTCAGCCCGATACTTGCAGGGGATCCGGCGATATCATAACCGCAACGTGAGGGAGCAGTCATTCAGCATCGGTGACTTGGTCTTGCATCGCATTCAAGACGAGTCCGGCCTACACAAGCTCAATTCAAGATGGGAGGGCCCGTTTGTCGTCAAACAGGTTACAAGACCAGGGTCTTATCAACTACAATATCCCGAGGGTCAAGATGTTCTGAACTCTTGGAACATCCAGAACCTGCGCAAGTTTTACCCATGAGAAGATGGCCGGATATAGCTGAATCTCCGGGGGCTTAGATGGCCCCCTTCCCTTGAATCAGTTCAGAGGCTGCGCGCCACACGACTCGGGTTGAAAGTTTCTCTGTGAACATGCGGAGGCTACGGCCACTCACAGCATTTACATAACTCAGCTCCTTGTCGTGAATTGTACGGAGGCCATGGTCACGTTTCTATCTTATCGACTTCATATCTCGACGTAACCATCCGCTCCGTTCATATCTTCTACGGCTCGACTTCCGCCGTGACCTTGGATGGTCGCACGCGACAGCAGTTGCATCTATCCCAACAAATCGATCCGTTCAACTGGTTTATATCCAGCTTGTTGGATGGGCTCGCGTAAAGAGCTACCTCGACTACATCCTGAGTCATTCAACTCAGGGTAGTTTCGTTCTTGCCGTAAACTCGGCAGAGTCGCGGCGATGCCCGCGTCCGCTCCCAACGAGTTCAAACCGTCCGTCCGGTTCTTACCTAACTCAAGGAGCGCGCTCGTATGAGGAGCGACTTCAACTACACCCAGAGTCGGTGCACTCGGGGTAGTTTTGTTTTCCTGCCTTACGCACGGCAGTTCCGCGATGATGCTCGCGTTCTTTCCTAACAGTCTAGACCCGCTTGATCGGGTTGTGGCTAACTTGTTGGATGAGTTCCTACATGGGGCTATGGCTACTTTCTAGGTCGCTGCACCCAAGGTAGCGTCTACTACTTAGCCTTTTAAGCCTGGACGCCAATCCAGCCGAGGCACACAAGTGGGGACATCAAAGAAACCATATATACAAGGAAGTAGATACTTGTTTTTTACACCCTAATCCTGCAGTACGCTTTGAACTATTTGTTCTGCTACAGGTTGGGCTTCTTGAAGGTATTGGTCGAATTGACCCTTGGTGCAATCCGCAGCCATGACCTGAGCAAATATCTCTAATTGTGCCCTCGGCACAAATAACTTCACGAAGGCGAGGGCGTGGCTGACGCATGCGACCGGGGCTTCTGAAAGGAACCTGACCACCTTCTGCGGGGCTCCGCGAAGTTGTTCCAGCAAGGGACGCGGGCTTGTCTCATTTTCTTCCGGTGGATCCACCATGTCCACCAGTTCCCGGGCGGCTTCCTTGAAGATTTCCAACTCCTTCTCCCGCTGCCCCTTCTCCTCGCCTAGCGTCTTGATTCGCCGAAGGCAGTCGGCGAACTATTCTTCAGTATCGACGACTACCTTCTGCAGCCTCTCGACGTCATCTGTACGGCGATACAGCATATTTTTCAAGTCAGTAAGCAGCTCTTCTTTGTATTTTATGATTTTCCTAAGCTCTACGGTGAAGATATTTCAGCAACCAAGGGAAATTATTAAGAAAAAGTAACTGAGGGAAGCGAGGGCCTACCTTGGTGCGCTTTCTTTTCTTCCTTGAGCTGCTCCTGGTACTCCGCCTGTTGCTCCTTGAGCTGTTTTTGGAGCTCGGAGTTGGCCTTCTCGAGGTTTTGCAGGTTGTTCTTGAGTAGCCAAGTCTCTTGAGTTCTTTCTTGCTTCAGCATGTCAAGCTCCCTCTGCAGATAGCAATTTTTCGTCTTCTCATCGGAGATGCGCTTGTCTAGGGTAGCCAACTCCTGATGACCACTTACAACCGCACTCAGCTTCTCCGATTTTTTCTGGGAGTGAGTGATCACATGCTGTGCAAAAGGCAGAGATTGGGTCAAAACAGCTCATCAATATGTACAAGCGGAACATCACTCAAGTCTTACCATGGAACAATCGTATAACTCCTTGAAGGTTCTCTTGAAGGTCTTTATATTTTTGGCCGTCAGCATTGGGTCATCCACCAGGTCGGTGTTGATGACATTCTTGTACCCCGGCCCGGCCTTCAGTATCTCACGAGGATCCCCCGTGGTCCCCACGATTTCTTCGGGCGGTGGTTGCTAGGCACCTGCAAGTACAAATGTTGTCAATATATTGCGCCCAGATCCTGGTAGCTAGCCACGGGCGGTCAGACGCTTACCTGCGCCATCAGTAGGAGCGGCGTCAGGGGCCTCGACTTGTTCTCCGCCACCAGCTTCGGCATCATCTTGTTGGAGCTCGGGAGGCGGCAAGTCGGGGAGCGTCGCATCCGCCTCAGGGGCCAGCTCCGTAGATGCTGCTTCTCCAGGCGCCGACGGCTCGGAGGCTGGAGCAGCTGGGGCTGGTTCCGCGCTGGAAGGCTCAATTCGGGTTGACGACTCTGGGGCTACGGTAGTCGTGTCCGGATCCAGCTGGAGCTGCACCGCGCTTGCAGCCCTGACGATGTCGAAGCCATTGTTATACAAGTTGAAAAGAGCGAGATATTTATGAGACCAGAGGTAAACTCACAATGTAGACTTCTTTTTGATGGCCTTTTTCACCCGCAAGGCCCATCGTGGAGTCTCGGTTTTGGGCGGTAGGGTTTGATCAGCCGATTGGGCGGTCCCCGCCACGGCAATGGTAACTGCCGCAATGGCGGACGGACCTGTTTCCATCTCCTTGGGTCCGGTCCTGGGTGAAAGAGCAGGAAGACTACAAGTGGATACTGTCAGTACACAATATTACTGATATTTGGCAACTCATCAAAACAGCAAACCAGTACCTGGAAGACTCAACTTCTTGCGCCTTTCGTTTGCGCACTACCCGACGACCCTGTGGCACCAGAGGCAGAGCTGCGGCTAACTCCACTGTCGGTCCGGGGGAGTTGTCCCTTCTCACCTCCCCTTCGGTGCCCGTCTCCGCCAGGGGGCTCCCGCCCTCCGCGGACTCGCTGCTGTGCAGGGTTGCAGCTATTCGAGCCCTCTTTGCCTCGACAGCAACGCTGGGGAGAAGGTGGTCTAGCCGAGGGATGTCAGGTTGCGGCGGGTAGCTGCGGTACAACTCCGTGTGTCCCTGCAGAAGGTGTTCAGTTAGCATGGGTGAAGCGGAACTTGTTTCCAATATAAAGTAGTCGAACACTTACCGGCTTCGGAGGCTTCTGAGCAGTGTAAAGCTGTGGGACGTATGGGACTGCATCCACATCCAGAAGTACTCGTCCGACTCGACGGAGTGCGGCTTCATCTGTCAGTTCCTCTGCACACATACGAGATGGATCTTCAGCGCCTGAGTACTCAAATCCAAGTTTGTGGCGCTGTTGGATCAGCTGGACTCGGCGTTTGAAGAAGGAGAACATAACAGACGCGCCGGTCACTCCCATCATCTTGAGTGCTTCTATGACGTCTAAAAGCTCCTCGACTTGGTCCATGTCTCCTCTGGACAGTTCAAGATTCCACTCTGGCCTCACTACATGTGGGTTATTTGTTTTTCCGGGGAGCTGGGGGGCATGATTTTTAGTATAGAACCAATGGTACTTCCAACCGGGAAGGTTGGAGGGGAATTTGTATGAAAGGTATCTTTCGCCGGCCTGCTGACGTAGTTGAGTGCCGGCGCCCCCTACAACAGAAAGTTTCTTCGAGGTAGGTTGGGGTTTGACGCGGAAGAGGAAGCGGAAAAGATCCCAGTGGGGCTCGATTCCGAGAAAGGCTTCACAGAAATGGATAAAAATGGAGATATGGCAGATGGAATTCGGGTTGAGGTGATGGAGCTCAAGCCCGTAATAATAAACAAGGCCATGGAAGAAAGAACAAGTGGGGAGGGCCAATCCCCGTTCGGCAAAATGGTAAAATGTGATGATTTTGTCAACATTTTTCATGGGAAAAGGTTCACGGAAAGAGGGGTGCCAGTTGACAAGATTCTTCTCTTGCAGCAACCCTTCGAAAACTAGCCTATTCAGATCGGTGAGGGAGCACTTACTGTATATCCACTCTCCGGTCGGCGGCTGCGCCTCCTTCTTTTTCCCTTCAATCTCTGATTTCTTGGGCGCCATCTCCGATTCGCTTGCCACGAGATGCTCAGGGGCTGCGAGGAGAGGGGCGGAGAGATTAGGGTTGGGGGATTTCTTTGGGGAGACGGCGGCAGCGCGTGGCTCTGATTGGAGATTTTTGTGGCTCTTGGCAAAATGCAGATTGGAAGCACAATTTTTCTCACTGTTGCCGCGGGGTTAAATAACCAGCGGGGTGGGGAAAAGTTCAAGAGTCGCTTTTGGGAATATTCCGAAACTGAGGGGTCATTTGGTGGACTGTTTGGATTAAATATTCGATTAATCATTTTTTCAGGGTTAACTAGCTCGAAAAAAGGGGTTTTTCAAATTCATGATCTAATTTCCATCATTTGTACCATCATTTTGGTAATTTATTAAGTCGTCATTTTTTAGCCTGCATGCCACAGTTTTCAGATCCTTATCTCCAATTTTGTGGGATTTGGATTCAAGGCTCGGGGGCTGCGGGATACGTGGTATCGACTACTTATAAGGAGGATTGCAGACTAATGGGACCCTCAGCCTGATTCTCCGATTCAACCTAAGTCTCGGGGGCTACTCCATATGGAGTGCGATTTTTCAAATCGCACACCATGTTAAAAATAAAATTCGGGGCATGAGCACCTCATAGCTTCAATGCAGCCAAGCAAGTACTCGAAGAAGGACTTCAAGATGAAGCTTTTGAAGAAGTCGAAGACTACCTCGAAAGTACTCGATAAGCCTGCAGTACTCGGCTACGAACAGCTCAGGGGCTTGTCAGACCCGGGGCTACGGGGCTGCGTACATAGTGTAGTTTAAGAGATTAAGTCCGTCTTATATCTTATTTATGTCATTTATCTCTTATTTGTCCCATTTAAATAAGAGATAGAGCTAACCGATACAGAGGGAATCTACTCGAGATATGTTCTGGTATGATTCCTTAGCTGGTATTGGTTAGTATCTTTGTAACCCTGGCCTCTCGGATATATAAGGGAGGATAGGGACCCCTCTCAAAACACGATCTCTAGATCATTCTACACCAAAGGCAATACAAACCACCACACAGCACATAGGGTATTACGCATCTTGCAGCCCGAACCTGTCTAGGTTTTGTGTTCCTTGCACCTTCGAGCTCCTGATCTCGGCGTCTCCTCACCCAAAACTTACCACCTTGGGTATATCCCTCAGTGGGCCGCCAGTTAAACACCGACAGGCTGTGACATTCAGGTAATTAGAATTATAAACATTAAATTTTTATGGGAAGTGTGTATGTTTGTTATTGTGTATGTGTGCCAAATTTAAGTACAAAGGGGAGAAAGGGCATTTACGTAATTTTGAAAAAATATGGGCCTTTTAGTGCTAATTGGGTAAGAATGGGAGGTAGCATCAAAACCTAGAAAAAATGTAACACTAGGTGTCAAATTTGTATCACCATAGGAAAGAAATTGCAATAGATATGTTAAATTCTAGGAAAATTTGGGTCTTTATGCGAAAACAGGGACTTAGATGTGATTAAAGCAAAAGTATGGGTCCTTTTATGCAAATTATTGAAGTATAAAAGTAACTCTCAAAGTTTACTTAGGGCCAAAATGTAAGAATACAAGTCATCATGATATTGCATGAAAACTTGCAAATGTGTCCAAAATTACATGAAATCTACCTCAGTAAAGACAAAACCTATTCAAATACCCCTTTTGTTCAAAATTTAAAATATAAAGCTGCGTACTTTAAGGTTTTGAACTTCAACCCTAAAGCAATGTTGTAGGGTTTGAAAAACTCTCCAACTTCTATTTTGGGCATTTCCTCGTTAGAGTTTTAGATTAGCAGGAAATTTTACTTTACCTAGAGGTCCCTAGACTCTTTTGGTTTTACACATAAGTCCCTCGACCCCCCCCCTTCCTTCTTCTTCCTTTGGCACCACTCTGCCCCCCCTGCCTCCTCTGTCGCCGGTGCAGAGCACCTCGCAGCCGCTGCTGTGCTGCCGCCGCCGCTCCACCTCCTGCTTGGACGGCCTCCACGCGTCGCCCTTTCCCTACCCGGGCCCTGTTCCCTTCCCCTGCTGCCCTCCTCCGCGCGCGCCACGACCGCCCGAGCTCACGGCCGGCCGCCACGCATCTTGTCGCCGTTGCCAGCTCCTGCTTGCACACACAGCACCGCTGCTGGCCTTAAAACACGCCCGACGGCTGCTCCGTGGTCTTGTTTACTCATTCACGCACTTCTTTTCCATGGCATTTTCCTTTCCCAAGCGCAATACCTCGCCGGACTTCCGCCGCAGCCACAGCTCACCATCGACAGCCATCACTCAACCCCGATCCAATACTCCTACGGCACCACGACAACCCACTGGTGCTCTCCAGCCCATTCAATTTCAATCTCCCGCGTTCGAGCCTCGTCTCCCACAGCACCGGCAAGCTCGAGCTCCGCCGCCGCTCGGCCTCACCGTCGACGCACCGCCACAGAGCCCCTCAGCCCCCACCAGGGGTACCAGCAGCACCACATCATCCACCAGAAGCTTCTCAGCAGTTCCTTCACTGCCCTCCAGCATCCCAGCCACCGGAACGACCTCGCCGCCGTTACCCCTTCGCCGGTGAGCCTCTATCCTCGTCGAACCCGTTCCTTTGACCCTCCTCGACCCGAATAGACTCAACCTCGAGCTTCCCCACACCGCCCTGAATCTTCCCGACCACTTCCTTGCCGCCAACAGCCACCAGAGCGTCGCCTCCACCGTTCACCTCCGCCGCCGGCCGCCTGTTTCTGTCGTGCCGCCGCTACAAGCTGCCCCCGCCCGATCCTGAGCAGTCACAGGTGCGCAAGGACCCCATGATGCTTCCCTGCCCCTCCACTCTTGCCGCCGGCGATCGCCGTCGCCGGATTTGGCCAGTCAACCCCCGTGCCCCCCTCTGACCATGGCCAGGGACCTCGGGATTGAAAGAATCAAAAGCCAGGGGGCTGTCTGCATAGCCAAGACTCATAGGAATAGTGCTATAAGGACCCCCCCTGTGTTATTTTTGCTGCAGACTTTAAAATTCCATAGCAATTCAAGAAAAAATCATAAAAATGCAAACTAAAATTTGCTGAATTCCTTATTTTAAGATCTACAACTTTCCTTATACCTTGACTTTCAATTTCTAAGTAGTTTCCACTCTAATTTAAATGGTAAGTTTAAGTAGTTGTAGACTAAGAAAATGCATAGTAAATAGTAGAAAAATGGTAAAAATGTGAAACCAATTGAGTTAGTTTTGCTTTGGCATGTAGTATTTATGAAATATAATTAACCTACTGTTTATATGGTATTTTCATAAGGAATGAGTTTAATCATAGATAATGTCTATTTGAACCTTAGGTATTTAGGATCTACGGTTCTAGATGGTTAAAAACTTTGAAAATATGTGGAGATGTTGAATTTGAATAGTGTAACTTGTGCCCAAAAATCTAGAATGAAAACTTGCATGTATATATAGCTATAAATAATACCTAATAGATTAGTATTAATGTTGATTATCCTTGTAGCTCAATTTTTGTAGGAATAAAATCTTAGTAAATTTACAATGGCTAGACGTAGCTTAATCTGTTAATAGCAAAAATTTCAACCCCAATGCTATGATAGTTTATTTTGTAACAACAACTCATGTTGACTAATGTAGCTAACTAGGTTAATTTATACCCGATAAATGACTACCCAGTAAAAGGGGTAAATGAGATGTTTGATGAGTAAATTATGTTTTCATTGGATTGCAACTTTATCATGGAATAAAATAAAAGTATAGGCATCCGTTAAATTACATCTTCGCATATCATATAGATTCAATTACTCTCGCCGACGCAGACTACGAACTGATCCCGGATCAAGGAGTGGAAATTTCTGAAGACCCCGGGAACGTCGTCGAGAATTTAACTGACGCTCCGAACCAATGTTCGGAAAACTTTGACACTTCTGCCCCCAACCCCAGTCAAGAATGCAAGCCCCGGACATAACCCCCTACTTTACTTACACTGCAATCTATAGTTATTTATACCTATCCATGCATTAAGTTCTTAGGAGTTGTATGGGAAACCTTAGTTGCATGTTTCTAGGAACCAATGTACTGAATACTAGAACTTGAGTTCGAGTAGCTACTACGCTAATAGGACCGGTAGAAGTTGGGTGATTTCCTGTCACTCGCGCGATATAGGAATTGCAATGTTTACATTCCTGTAATCACTATAAGGATGACGGACGGGATTTATGTGAGATATCATGATGGAGATGATACCCCGTCTATGTTGGTGAATTTTGTTAAGGGTCGCAGTGTGTGGTAGCGGTGGTTAAGCGTTTGAAAGTACTAGCCACATGCCACGAAATATGGTAAGCGGTAAGCCTAGTAACCAATCGGCCCGAGGAGTGGACATACCTCCCACCACTCGTATTTGGTTTTTCTTGTTACTCGCTTCAACGTGTGGGAATACGTGTTGCCGGGCAACCAGGAGTACGGTCGTGTAGTCGCACTACAGACGTACGTCCTGCACATTGGATGTGCGTATGGTCCTGCAGTCGCTTGTGGTGGAACTGATCCATGAGTCGGAATGAAAGGCAAACGGTTGCTTTGGAATAATTTCTGGATATTCCAAGCGTGTGAGTTAGGTTTACCCTTGCAAGGCTGAAATTCGATTCAGGAATCATCCGTTTCTCACGGAGATTGAGACTGCTTGATCCCTTTGCCCCATAGAGTAATAAGAGCAACTTTATGGTTATCAAAGATGATTTTTGGCTAAAGATTCTACCATGCTTGAATAGCTATAGGTGCTTATCTAGAATGGATAATCACATAGAACTTGAAAGCTAAAAGTTGAAATTAAGGATCTACTCTTTGTTGCTTTTCAGCTGAAAACTTTACTCATAACTAGAAAAGCCTTCATAAGTCTAGTTACATGGCTAAGTATACCATGAACGGGTAAGCCTTGCTGAGTATTAGAATACTCAGTCTTGCATTGTGACTTTTAATCAGGTAATCCCCCTGAAGGCTCTGCTCTGCCTATGCCATGGCCTTACCCTCTGCCCGATGGTTGGTCCGTGGAGTGGGACCCATCCCCGGCCAACACTAATCATACCGAGTGATGTCATGCCAGGGCTTAGCATGATGTCTAGATTGGCGACATGCAGTGACCGTGTTTTAAACTCCACTGCCATGACTTGAAACCTTAAACTGTTTTGTAATAATTTCCCTCAGTTGGGAGCTTATGTTACTTTTGAACATTCATGTGATATAAATGCCTGTGATGTAAAATATGTTGGCGATTGTATCTCTAGACTCGCTTTCGTGCGAGGTACCTTGTTTGATCCTGCATTCGGTGGTTTATCGGGATGCTACCCGACAGGCCAAGGGCTTACACCGTTTGAAGTACGTTGGAGCCCTTGAGAGAGGACTTGCGTACTTGAACCGGTGTAATTCAGGTTGGTTCTGCTACAGCTGGTATCAGAGCTAACAAGGGTACCCCGGAGATATGAATTGTCTTAAAAATACTTTTGGAATAAAAATTCGACCAACAACGTATTTTGTAAAACTACGTTGGGTTCGTTAAGGATTGTGCTTAGTACGTAAAGCCCTAGGGTCGTGATATCAAGGGAGTTATAGGTGGCTATAGTATATGTATATATAATTCTAACTACCAGCATTACTTTTTTGTCAAAACTTAAATTTATGCACAACCCAACTTTACATTCTGTAACGCCACCTTTGATGATGAGGTAAGAAGGTAAGGATCCTCAGCTAACTAGGGAGTTAGCCTTCCCGTCGGTGATGCGAACCGAACGCTGTTTCTCAAGCAGTGGCTTACTTGAGATGCTGCCAATATATCAACTTAGGTTGGTTATATTGGGAGTGGATGGTTCGGCGCAGGGTATGGCGATCGCTCTTCATACCCCCGCATTTTTGTGGTACCCCCGTGAATACGTTGTTTTGATAACGTATGTTAACGTTGTCTGTACGGCGATAATGGTACAGATGCTGTTTCTATAGTGAACAATAATGATTGGGAACGCTTTCATGACATGCTGGCATGAAAGGTTCGTTGAATATATATTGTGGTTTTCTGCAGGTACACTAATTACGATTAAGAGGTTAAGGCGGATAGGACTTATCGATTAGATATTAGTGAGAGACGTATGTATTATGCCACCGGAACTAACCACGTAAGCCCGAAGATATTCGGCAATTATTTTGCTTTGGGGCCTGAGATCTTGGTGCAGTATAGCTGAAGTTTCTCGGCTTCTGGAAACGGTCCTGTTGGCGGGCCTTACTTTCTAGAAATTTGCGTTTGTTGTCCTTCCTCTCTTCGGCCTTGGCCCTTTCCATAAGGATGGCCTTGTTCATCAGGGTATTGAAGTCAGGGTAGATCTGAGGGGTAAGCAGGGTCCGGAGTTCTGGGTTTAGCCCCTTCTTGAACATGTCTTGTTTCTTGTCATCGTCGTTCACTTCCTCCGGTGCATATCGGGCCAACTCAATGAACCGGTGGGTGTATTCTTCCACCGTCATGCTTCCCTGCTGCAGTGCGCGGAATTCATCCGCCTTGCGCTTCATGGTGGCTGAAGGGATGTGATAACGGCGGAACTCCTTCACGAATTCCTCCCAAGTGATGGTAGAGGCATCCTCGGCTGCGGCGCAATAATTTTCCCACCAGGATAATGCTATTCCGGTGAGTTGGTGGGCTGCCAGAAGGACTTTGTCTCGGTCCTGGCACTCGAACAGTTCGAGTTTCCTCTGAATTACTCGTAACCAGTCGTCTGCATCCAAAGGGTTGCAGGATCCAGCAAAGGTGGGCGGCTTGGTCCTCAGAAAGGCTGTCAGCTTGTCGTTCAAGTTCTGCCCTCGTGGTTGCCGGTTAACGAGGGCGTTGGCCAGTGTTTCCAGTATGAGGGTCTGGTTGTGGATTATCAGTGCCAGGTCTCCGAGGGGTGGGGGTGGTGGCAGTTGCTCTCCTCCTTGATTTTCTCCTCGGTTCTGGCTTACTTCCTGTTCTCCCTGAAGATTTTGTCCAACAGGCTGCGGTTCGGCACCAGTGGCTGCAGGGTTCCGGCTACGGGAGGCCCTTGCGACACTTCGGGGAGCCATCTGTTGATTGGGTAGAGTGGGGTTACTATTATGTGATGTTTAAGTTGTTTAATTCGTATATAAGGCAGAATCTACCTCCTGCCAGTAGTCGTATAAACAAGCAGCACACAACAACTAGCACACAACATGACAAACAACAAACACAAACAACTTCATCACTGCAAGGGGGGTACAGCTTGTGGGGTAAGACTAGGTCTCGTACTACTCGTCCGGGGCCAGGCACGACAGAAGCGGCTGGGGGCATATTGCTAGGGTGGCGTTGATTATTTTACTCACGGGGCGGGCCTTCTTCTGGGGCGGGGAGTGTGAGTAATCCTTGCTCGCCGTCCTCTGGATCTCCATTTGCCAAAGGTTGCGCTGCAGCATCCCTTTCGACGGCGGCAGCAGAACTTTCAGGGTTCCCGGGTGGAGCTTGTGTGTTCCCAAAGAGCGGTCCCCATCCTATGACGGGTGTCCCGAGTAAAACATGGTCTTCTCCAATCGCCGGGACCGGTGTTCCACTTTGGGTCCATTCTTTCATACGCCGGTCTCGGGCCTGCCTGAGACTCTCTTGGGCGACTGCTTCGCTGCCTGAGACTCTCTTGGGCGACTGCTTCGCTGCGGCCCTTGCCTCGGTTTGGGCTGCTCGGATCTGCTGCAGCCTTACTGCGAGCTCTGCTTGCTCGGCCCGGTGGGTCTGTTCCCTCAGAAGGTTGGCTTGCTCGTCGAAGAGTTGGTCCAAGGCGGCCAGATAAGTAGCCACTTGGTACAGAGGGCCCTCTTCCTGACGACGACATTCCAGGCTTCTCATGCGTGCTTCCCAGACTGGGGTTCTGATTGCCGGCGGGAAGAACCTTACTGGTGTGGTGGCGAGGTGTCCTTCAAAAATCCGGCATAAGTAACGGAGTGCTTTTCTAACGGTCAAGGGGTAGGTGTCTTGGTGCCTAAACCCTGTGGCAGTCACTCGCCATAGCTGGATGTCGGGGTAGCGGTTGCTCCTGGCGATGACCAGGATTACCCTGCAGCGGAGGGTACCATGGTGTTCGTACTCTCTGCCCTTGGGTGTTCCGTAACGCCAAGGCTTTCCAGGGCGTTGATCAAAAGGCCGGGAAAGCCAGGTGCAGCTTGACAATTGCCGTGGGTCCATCCTTCCTCAGCCATCTGAAACAAGGACAGAGTAAACAATCTAGCTCAGGTACAAAAGGGAGTAGATAACATTTATTATTGCAAAATGGGGGTACAGTTTCCGTGGATACGTGGTTATTAGGGTAGGGTTCTGGCTTGAAGTGCTATTCCTATGGGGATTCCTCCTCGATTCTGATAGGGCGCTTCTTTATTGGGAGGCACCGATCCATCACCTCATCTTCGGTCTGAGTGCCTTTATCCCAATGGGTCTCCTCGGGTTCCTCTTCTTCCTCTATCCATCCACCTATTCCTCTGCGGTTTTCGTATTCCTGCATCTGGGCTTGGAGGGCGGCTAAGGAATACTCGGCGCGTGCGGCTATTATCTGTTGTTCTTCCAGTTCCTGGGTTGCCTTTTCTACCCCATGGATTAACTACTTCAGTTGTGCCGCCTGCTCGCGGTAGAGCGCATCCAGGCCGGTAAGGTAGATGGACAGGTGGGAGACCGTATCTTCTAGGTCCTCTTCTTCTCTTCCGAGTCCTCTCATTCGGTCAATCCAAGTGCGTCCTCTTCCTTCAGTAGGCGGGAAAAATCCCATAGGGGTCCGCTGAAGGTGGTGCTTGTAGATCACACGCGGTCGTCGCAGGGTTTTATGGGCGGCCTTTCGGTAGGTGTCAGGGAAGCGAAAGCTAGAGGTGGAGATGAACCAGGGGTCTACATCAGGGTAGCGAGTGCTTTTTCCCACAAAGACCATCATGTCGCACCGAAGGATGCCCTTGGAGGTGTATTCTCGATAGGCATACTCTGGTGGCTCCATGACTCCGATGCGTTCCAGGCTGAGTATTAATAACTTAGGAAGGCCGGGTTCTGCGTGGCAGACTCCGTCAACCCATCCATTGTCAGCCATCTGGAACAGGGCAAAGACCAGTGGTGAGTGCTTGTGCAGGAAAAGAACTAAGTCAAAACAAGTCCTGGGGCCTGCAAAAGGGTCTCGCTTCTAGGGTCACGTCCTACGGCCAGCCTACGGCTCTGATACCACCTGAAGCGTCCCCCCATCAGGGAAGACTTAAAAGTGATGCTTTATCAGTCCCAGGAGGCTGATAACACTTTTATTACATCAGATGGTACATCACCGTACAGCTCTACGCGGTAATGGGCAGTGAAGTGCCACTATCGCGAGGATTACAACTAAAACCCACACTACTACACTAACTACAAAAAGAGGATCATCAGAGTCTTGCGCCATGCGGGGTTCCAGCGGTGGCCTTAACCACAGGCAAGACTGGGTGCAGGACGAAACCCTACTCGACGTCTTCGGGGATGTAGTCTGGATCTTCCACTGTAAAAGTAAGAATAGGGTGAGTACAAACGTACTCAGCAAGTCCAATCACACCCACGGAGGGGGTATAACAGAAATCAATGCACAGGACAATCCAAGGATAAGGTTATGGTTCATTTGCGGAAAGCTTAGTTGTATGCAAAGGTTCGTTTTAAAAACATTTCCAAAACGAGTTTTCTAGTACCAAGGAGCACACGATGTTGATCCACACAGGATCCAAGTTTTAAACCGCTACCGGACTCCCCGTCCGCCGTAGCACACGGCACAACTGCCGGACACTTTTCAAACAACTCACACCAGCCCAACCATTCCCGGAGAGAAACACTAGTTATGTGACCACACCATAACTTGCCCAATACCGTGGGCACGGCTATTCGAATAGATTTTAACTCTGCAGAGGTGTGCAACTTTACCCACAGGTGGGGTACCATAGCACGATCATCTTAGTGTCGGTGCGGATCCCAACAAAGCCATTACCCACCTTAGCTAGACGTGACTAGCCACCACGGGATCCATCAAGGGGTCATTCGACCTATCTCTAAGGTTTAACCAGGGCATAAGTCACACAGAGCTTATCCCTTTTCCTTGATCACCCGTTGCTCTCAGCTCTCCTGATGGCTACCAGACTAACTAGCGGGATTTATGCTGAGCCGTTGCCCATACAACGGTCAAGTGGTTTGCACGACAGGAAGCTAGGTGAGATGACACATCAACTCGGTCCTTAGGGGTGATAGGATGGATATCTCCCTTCCTTGCCCTACCACACAGGTATGAGCACACCAACGGCAACTCACACAGAAATGCCATCCATCTCGTCTGACTCGTCTTTCAAAACCACATTTTTATCCCTTCCCACACACACGCATTTTCTTTATGAAATCAGGTGGTCAAGGTATGGTTATCACAGCAAGGGTGGCTATCCTACCATGTTTTTAGCACGCAAAACCATGCAATTTTATAAAACAGGCCACTGGGTTGTGTTTATAAAAACTAGGATAGAAACATGCATCAAGGGGCGGGATTGAACTTGCCGTCATCAAATCCCTGCGGGAGGTCCTGATCGAAGCACTGTCCCTCGGGTTCGGGGTCGCAGAACTGGTCCTCGTTCACTTGGTCACAGTCGGGACCTTCCTCATTCACTCCGTGTCCTACGACGCAAAGAAAATAGGCACACAATCAAGCGAAAGAACTAAAAGCTTTCTTCGTTGAGCTTGAATCGGAAATAATTTAGTTACGGAGATAGGGGTAATATTTTTGGATAGTTTCTTAATGGCATGGCTAGAACTATACTAGAAAGGGCGTGGTAAAGTTTCGGGTCGATCGGAGATCATTTGGCGCATAAAATGACGAGGTGAAGGGGGGTTCAGGAGTTAAACAGGAGTCCAGAGGCTTATTCGTATTTATCCGGAGGAAGCCAGGACTTATTTGCGAGTTCTAGAAATACTCAGGGCCTGCTAAAGGGTGTCGGGTATGTTTAGGTTTATGTAATGGAGGGGTTTAGTTTGAAATACTAGAAAGAATGAGGCTTCTTTTGCGAAAGGGAGTGTTTATGGGAATTAGAGAGAGGGGGGGTCTCTTGGGGAATTACAGGGAAAAGGGGGGGGCTTTTGGGCAAAGTGCCCCTCTTCCTCCTCTCCTCCCCTGTGACCGAAACAGAGGAGGGGGAACAGGGGCGGCGGCGGCGGTCGTGCCGGCCGGCCAGGGCCAAAGGGCGGCCCGGGGCAGGGGGTGAGGGAGAGGGGAGCAAGGGGATCCCATCGCCCACCTCACCTTGGGCTGAGGTGGAGCGAGGAGGCGTGCCCACGGCAGGCGGCGGGCGGCGGTGGTGCCACGGGCGGCGGCGGCGCTGCGAGCTAGGAGAGGAGGCACGCGGTGGTGAGGGCGGTGGTGGTGGTCGGGGCTGCGCGGGGGTCCTACTTATAGGCCGGGGAAAGGCGGTGGAAGGGGGTTTCGGCCGGCGGCCCCGCGAGCGGCCATTAATGGCGTTTGGCCGCTCGCGGCCGTCGTGGCGTGGTGGTGAAGGTGCCGGGGCGTCGCACGTGGGGGGGGGGGAAGCTGTGCGGCCACAGTGGCAGGGAGGTGACGGCGCGTGCGGCGGAATGGAGCGCCAGCGGTGTGGCAGAACCAACCTGAATTATACCGGCTCAAGTACGCGAGTCCACTCCCGAGGGCTCCAACGTGCTTCAAACGGTATAATCCCTTGGCCTGTCGGGTAACGTCCCGATAAACCACCGATACACAGGATCAATAAGGTTACCTCACACGAAGGTGAGTCCAGAGATACAATCACCATCACAATTTACATGACAGGGAATTACATTACAAGAGTTTATAAAAGTAGTACAAAGATTCAAACTTAGAGAAAACAATACAAACTGTTTAAGCTATGATTTTTAGCAGCGGAAAACATACGCGATGATCTACAGCACGTCGACAAGACGGATGTCATGCTAAGCTCGGGCACGACATCACTCGGTATCATCAATGTTGGCCGGGGACGGATCCCATTCCACGGACCAACCTTCTAAAAGAGCACAGGGCCAAGGCAAGGGAAGAGTAGGGTCTTCAAGACATTACCTGCAAAACATATAGCTAGCAAGGCTGAGTATACTAATACTCAGCAAGGCTTACCCGGGGTTGGGTATACTTTAGCCCATAACTAGACTTATGAAGGCATTGTAAAGGTTCTGGGTTTAGTTTCAACTGAAAAGCAACTAAGAGTAGATCCTTATTTTCAACTTTTAGCTTCCAAGTTCTATGTGGATTATCCATTCTAGATAAGCACTTATAACTAAGCAAGCAAGGTAGAGCTCTTTATCTCAACCATCAGTATTACTTATCATATAATTGCTCTTGTTACTCTGTGTGATAAAGGGATTAAGTAGTCTCAATCATCGTGAGAGGCGGACGATTCTGAATCGAATTTAACCTTGCAAGGTAAACCTAACTCACACGCTTGGAACATCCAACGATAGTTCCGAAGCAACCGTTTGCCTTTCATTCCGACTCGTGGACAGGTCCACCACAAGCGACTGCAGGAACATACGCACTTCCAAAGTGCAGGACATACGTCTGTAGCGCGACTACAAAACCCGTATTCCTGGTTGCCCTTGCAACACGTATTTCCCCAATCGAACATAAGTAACCAGAAGAAGCAAGACGAGTGGTGGGAGGTATGTCCACTCCTCGGGCCGATTGGTTACTAGGCTTACCGCTTACCATATTTCGCGGCATGTGGTTAGTACTTTCAAACGCTTAACCCCGATCGGCACACACCGCGACCTTATCAATTTCAACAACACAGACGGGGTATCACCTCAACCATGATACCTCACAAAACTCCCATCCGTCATCCTTATAGTGTTAACAGGAATGTAAACATTACAACTCCTATATCGTGCGAGTGACAGGAAATGACCCGACTTCTACCGGCCCTATTAGCATAGCAGCTAGTCGGACTCAAGTGCTAGTATCCATCACATTGGTTCCTAGGAGAATGCAACTAGGGTTTCAAGCAATTCCTAAGAACTTAATGCATAGAAATATATAAATAGATAGTGATTGTAGTGTAATTAAAATAGTGGGTTATGTCCGGGGCTTGCCTTTACTGGTGGGACTGAAGTCAGAAATGTCAATATCTTCCGAACTTTGGTTCGGGGCTTCAGTTAATTCCTTGGTGATGTTCACTTGGTCTTCAGAAACATCCTCCGTAGACTCCGGGGAGATCTCGTAGGTACCGTTGTTGAAGTAATCGTATCTACATGTAATGCAACATTACATTCAAGTGTGCACACAAAACTATTTTACTTCACAACAAAGTTGCAATTCAACACTCATTTAACATATTATTTACATGACAACCAAAAAGATCTAAACTAAACTTAGATACAGCTTTAGGTGGATAGCTAATTAGAATCGGCTACTCGTTGAAGATTACAACAGAGCCGATTGGAAACAACAGAGGTTTAGCCGATGGAAAGGTGCATCGGGCCCCTAATTGATCGATGAAAGCATCGATTACTTTGGCAGAAGGATGATTCCTAAAGCAGTTGTGTCTTAATTGAGATGTGCTTAACCTAGGTAGCTAGGTGTGGTTGTATCGGCTCAATTACGTCAGCACAAAATTGAGTGACGTACAGCCGATTGAAGTGTGGTTGAGGGTATATGACCGATAGATATATAGCCGATCCTTCAGTCGATAAATCGACTGATAGAAGTGTGTGGATAAGGATGGGGAAACTAAGGATCGATCGGCCGTGTTTGACCGATATGGAAAAGCAACCAAAATCGGCTTGGGTCGGTCGATGGCAAGAACCCTAAGATTGTGTGTGTCTCTCCAATACATCGACTCTGTGCAGTTGATGTAGGACAGAATAAAAGAATTGTATCGGCAGTAGCCGATACTAGAAAGGTAACAATTGTATCAGCTAACCAGCCGATGGTAGAAGTATCGACTGACAGCTGTTACACAGGAATATCCTAGACTTAAGGAAACGGATGCATAGCGGCTGAACCAAAAGTTGATGTTGAAATGCAGCTGCAAAGATGTATAAGTTAAACAACAGATGCGCATGAATTAACAAAGATCTTTATACGAAGAGAATTTTACGGAAACGGCAATCAAGACAAGGATAATGTCTTGACGGCAAGGATATGAGCACTAGGGTGATAGGATTAACTAACTGTCACACTTCTCCATTTAAAACATACATCCTATGATTATTTCTCAGCTATAACACATGCATATCACAAAAAAAACACAAATAAAGCATTCATTTCCTAACATTTGACCTAAACCACACATCAAAGACTTTCACTCAAGATCACAACATAAAACTTGTAAGTTTTGACTTAAGGTTTCAAACGAAATTGATTTTACATTTTTATGAACTTTTTACGAAAATCCATGAAATGTAGAAGTTCATTGGTTTAAAATAAAGAAAGCTCTGGAAATCTTACAAATAACATCCTAGAATTTTCTAAAACAAAATAATTAAATCCCTGGTCGGGAAAACAGATAACAGGAAGTTAACGACGATATTCCGGCAAAGGAATCGCCGGCATTAGAAAGATTCAGTGGATCAGGGCAAACCTTGGGGTAGTCTTGGTTATGAAGGAGAACACGAGGAAAGTGAATTCCCGCGGTGAAAAGGATTGGCGACGATAAGATGAGCTCGACGATGACAAGATTCTGTGGTTGACGAAGAAGTTTGCCGGGAAGAGTTGCCGTGGGTGGAAGATGGCCTGTTGTCTTGTACACGCACGCGCTTGCTGAATCGAGTCGAGCCGGTCCCTGGTAAAGCACTCTCGCTCATATCCGTGGACGTGCTAGTCCAAATCCGTCCGGACCTTCGCTTTCGCCTCGCCGCGCCACACTCTCGCCCTCTCTACCTCCGCGAGGGCCATGGTCTGCTCGCACCTGACCACCTCCAAACCCTCCACGAAAAGTTCACAGTGCCGCCTGACCTTGTCCACTGCTTTCTCCTCAACGGCTTTCGACGTCTTTTACGCGCGGCTCTACTGCCCCCTGGGCGGGTCCGCTCCGAATCGTCGCGCCGCAGCACCTCCCGCACTGCGTGCGACCTTCCTGCACGCCGCTGCAACATCCGCTCGACGGCGTCCTGTACCCTTGACGCCTCACCCAACAGCTGCACACACCGCCAGCTTCCGCGCGTCACCGCGCGCATGCTCGCGCCACCCGCTCGGCGTCGCTCACATTCCTGCCGCTCTAGCACCTGCACCGGCTCTTCAGCACGCGGGCTCCTGCACCGCCGAAATCATGCCGCTCCAGCTCCCGTACTTGCTCGACGCCAGTTCACTTGCGTCGCGCCGCATCAGCTCATGCCGGAGCCGTTCGCGCCAACTCATCTGCGGTCGTCACCCGTGCGCTCTACTCCTGCGCATCCATTCCTCCTGTGCCGCCCAGCTCCTGCTCTCGCTCCAGCGCTGCGCTGCAAGCAGCCCAGCGCCCGCGCTCACGAGTCCATACTTCAACGCCACTCGAACCGCCCCCGCACCGGCTCGTTCCCGCCCGCCTCCACACCTGCTCGTGCGTCAGGGCCTGTCCGTGTCGTGCGCTCACGCCCAGCGCCTGCACTGCCCGCGCACGCGTGGCCGCCAACCTGCGCGCGCTTCGCTCCCACGCGCCCGCGCGCGCCCCGCCTGGCCCGCCAGCCCGCGCCGCTCGCGCCTCTGCTTGGGCACTCCCTGCTCCGTGTCTGCCTGCGCGCCGCTTGGGCCGTGGCCGAGCCGCCGTCGCTCGCAGCCGCCGCGCCGGCCCGCACTCGCGCAGCGCCCAGGCCTCCCGCGCGCGCTCGCGCCAGCACGCCCGCCAAGCCGCGCCACCAGCCGCCCCTGCGCCACCAGCTCTGCGCACGCGCCCGCGCGCTTGGAGCCTCCCGGGGCTGCGCTCTGCCTACCGCTCGGGCCCCGCGCCCACGCTACAGCCGCGCTGCCAGGCCGCAGCTCGGGGCCGCCCGCCTGGATCCAGCCGAGCCCAGCGCTGCCTGCTTGGGCCGGCAGAGAAGAGAGAGGGGAAGGGGGTGGATAGGAATTGGGAACTAGGGAAGGAGAAACCAACGGTGGGAAAAAGAAAAGAAGGCGCCAGATAAGGATAGAGCAGAGAGGAAGGACAAGTGGGATTCTCCAAGGGCGTATACGCAATATCAGAGAACTACAGGGGCCTATTTGTAAAGTAAAATTTCCCGTTGATTTAAAATCCGAATGAAGAAATGCCCAAAACGAAAGTTGGAGAGTTTTTCAAACTCTACAACATTGCTTTAGGGCTAAAATTCAAAAACTCAAACTTATGTTTTTACACGTGAATCTTTGAACAAAAGTCGGATTTGAATTACTTTTGTTCTAAGAGTGTAATTTTAAAATATTCAGGACCTAAATGCAAGAATTTATGACACGTCATGATGACGGGATAGACTCGTCATAATGATTGGATAGACATGTCATGATGACTTGCACTATTTACACTTTAGTCCTGAGTAAATTTGAAAGTTACTTTTCTAAATCCAACAATTACACAAAAGGACTTATACTTTTATAAAATTACATAAACACCCTTATCTTTACCATTTTACCCAAAATTTTTACACATTTCAACACACACATTTCCAATGAAACTTTTGGATAAATAAATATATATTTTTACAAGGGATAAAATAAGAAAAGCATGTTTACAAAACCATCCTTCACTTATTTCAAAATTACCTCCCATCCAAATACATTTTGCAAAAACAACCCTAGGTTTTTCTGTAATTACAAAAATTTTCGCAAACTTCACATAAACACACATAAGCTTTATACAAACATATATTTCACACTAACAAAATATTTGCCTAGCATTACAAATACACGAACTGTCACAAGCGGCGGGTGGCGCGGCGTGCCGTGCAGCCTCGGGGGCGCGTGCGCGAGCGCGTGGGCCGAGCGTACGCGAGCCAGAGCGCGCGTGCGCGGGGAAGGCGGGGAGCAGGGACGCACGTGGGCGCGTGCGCGAGCAGTGTCAGCGGCGGACGTCACGGCGGCTCGGGCGAAGCGCGCACGGCGGCCGGCGGGCACGGCGAGTGACGGGCGGCGCGGTCACGCGATGCACGCGCTGCGCGCGCGCGGGCGCGGGCGGCCGAGCACAGGGGCGACGGTGTGTGAGGGAAGGGGGGCGGCCGGTGCCTGGCGCGGCAGGGGGGGCAGGGGCGCGCGTGCGGGAGCCAGGCAGGAGGGAGGAGGGGAAAGGAAGAAAGAGAGGAAGAAAGAAAAGAAAGAGAGGGAAAAAGGGAGAAAGAAAAGAAATAGGAGGGAGAGAGAAAAGGGGAAAAGGAAAAAGGAGAGAGACGTGTCGGCGCCGATCGCGGTGGCGGCCGCGGCCGGTCGGCCTCGCGTGGGGGAGCGCGCTGCGCAAGAATCGCGCCGGCGCCTATTGCGGAAAGTGGTCGTGCGTGGTCGTCGGCCGCCGAGCGGTGCGAGATGGGACAGCGGTCAATTTCGGTGTTGGTCAGAAGGGGTTAGGGCTAGGGTTTTGACGACGAATAATTTTTAAGTGAAACACTCTTAGCGCATGAGTAACTTTGGTGAATTTTCAGGGCGTCACACATAGGATGTATAATTATTTTCTGACCCTTAAACATGAAAGAATAATGATTCGAACAACCATGATGCAAGCTATCAGTATCATATTGCCAAGGTCGACCAAGTAACAAAGAGCACACTTCCATGGGAATAACATCACAATCAACAAAATCAGAATAAGCACCCATGGAGAAAGGAACACGCACCGACCGTGTCACTCTAATTTTCCCACCATCATTAAGCCACTGAATGTGATATGGGTTCGGATGCTTACGAGTGGGTAAAGACAATTTTTCTACCAGCACGGTGCTCGCCAAATTGTTGCAACTGCCGCTGTCGATGATGATGCAAATCGACCGCTCCTGCACAACACATTTTGTATGGAACAAGGTGTGTCGCTGATTCTTCTCGGGTGGGGCGACCTGTGTACTAAGAACACGCTGCGCAACAAGATTTTCATACCTATCGGCGTCGCTCGGGTTGACATGCACCTCCGTCTTAGCTGTATGATCAGTGGCAAGCATAGCATGTTGAGTTTCTTCAGAATCACTAGCGGAAGAATACTCACCAGTGTCACGAATGAGCAAAATACGCTTGTTCGGACAGTCCCGAAACATGTGGCCAAATCCTCTGCAACGATGACACTGAATGTCCCGTGTACGGCCTGTGGCGGAAGCTGCGCCTGCAGGCTTGGGCGCCCTCTCGCGGGGTGCAGGAGTGGCCGTGGCCGGCGCAGGGGAAGCAGCCGCTGAGCTGGATGTCGAGCTGCGTGCTGGAAAAGAGTTAGTGTATGTCTTGGTGCGGCGTCCCTGCACTTCACGTTCAGCTTTGCAAGCATATTCAAATAATGTGGTCATATCATCATACTCCTTATAATCAAGTATATCCTGAATTTCACGGTTCAAACCACCACGAAAACGTGCCATCGCAGCGTCGTCCACCTCAAACAAACCACAACGAATCATACCTTTTTGTAGTTTCTGGTAATATTCCTCAACAGATTGTTGACCTTGCTGAAATCGCTGCATTTTATTAAGCAAATCACGTGCATAATATGAAGGTACAAATCGATGTCGCATAGCAGCTTTTAATTGAGTCCAAGTGATGGGAGCGGTGGTGGGATGGTTTTGTTTATATTCATGCCACCAAATTAAAGCAAAATCAGTAAATTCACTAATAGCAGCTTTAACTTGAGAGCCAGCAGGAATATCATGATATGAAAATTTCTGTTTGACCTCTAATTCCCAATCAAGATATGCAGCAGGATCATATTTGCCATTAAAAGAGGGAATTTTAAACTTAATCTTAGCAAAAGAATCATTAGCGGGGGGACGTACCACGCGGCGAGCACGGCCGCGGCAGTTGCCAGCATCTCCATCGTCCTGCTCAGTATCACCGCCATAATCCTTCTTCAACTCCGTGATCGAGGTGTTCAATGCGTTGAGTCGTGCCATGATGGTGTCGAGCGTGTTCCGGGTGGCCGTCTGCGTGAGGTCGAGCTGATCGAACAGCTGGTTCGTCGAGGTGACCGTGGAGTCCAGCCGTTCATGTATCGTCATAGTGTCCGCGGCAAGTCCATCAACTTGTGTCCGCATGTCTTGCAGTGGTACATCCGTCTTGTCGTCGTCTCCTGCCATGGTTAGTGCAAACACAAAACAAAATCCTACAACTAGAAGCGTGTAATGCGCTCACAAAAGTGCTGTTATCAAATTCTTATCCATTCTTACCACACACACAGGGGCGAACTGCACCCAACTGGTGGAACTCACGAAAGATTGGAGGAGCGATTGCCTGGAGAAACAAAAACTGCTCGTCGTAGAAATATGTGGAGTTCTGGGTAGGCTGCACTCAAAGCAAGGATTAGCACAATCAAACAATAGATGCAAAGTTGAATTATAGTGCTAACACACGTACAAAAGCTGCTGGACACAAGTGAAACGGAAAGGACAGATGCAAGGAAGGTGGCCAAGATGGAGAAGGCACAACAAAAAGCTATTTTTCGGTTTTTCTTTTTGTTTTCTGTTCTCTTTTTTTTTGCCAGGAGTCCTCAAAACCGATAATATGAACACAGAGGATCTAAAACAGCAAGTTACAACACACACTTTTTCCGAAAGTACAGGGGTATTCCGGTAAAAAGAAGGCGAACCTCAGAATATGGTACCAAGAAAGAGAGATACGGATATGAAAAACTGGCACGGCGTGAGGAAGGGGGGGGGGCAAATGTGACCTGGGCAGGTGACCGAGTCGGTCACGGCGCGTTGTGGAGTTGGGAAGGGGCGATCGAGTCTGAATCGGTCCCGACGTGTGTAGGGGGAATTTGCGGCCGTCCTGTGCCCGGACTCCTTTCCCGTTCCTCTTTTTTTTACTTTCCTTTTTTTCTTTTTTTTGATTGCTTTCTTTCCCTTTTTTTTTGACTTTCCTTTCACACAGGCGTGCGGGAGGACAAACAGGGCCGGCGGCGCTACGGCACATGTGACCGCGATCAGGGGAAAAGGGTGCGGCGTGTGTGGTAGGGTTGCGGCGTGCGTGGGGCAAAAAGGAAGGCGAGCAGCAAGATGGAAGGCGGCGCACTAGGGTGTGAAGAGACAGGAACAAGGCGATGAAAAAAACAAAAACACAAGTAACCAGCAACAATTGAAGTGTAAAGCACACAAATTCAACAACGCAAAGTATTGAAAGAATGCGCGAGGCTAAAAAGGTTGCTGGGACAAGATCTAACCTGAAAATAAATTTTTGTTTTGGTTTTTGTGGACTGTAGGAAGGGAAAAAAACACTCGATAACTCACCGATCAACCTGGAAAGCTGATACCACTTGATAGAGTCGGAGTGCCCGATCTTTCAGTGAGTGGAGATAATTTCGATCTGGTGGAAGATGACCCTCACGATCCGACTACGACGAGCGAGCCCGAAGCGCCAATGCAATCGCTGAACCAACTCCCTGTGGTTACCGACCTTGTTCATGCAAGATCAGCCTGATCACGAAGATCATTTCCTGTACGCAATCGAAGAACGAACAAGAAAAAGATGCGAGCAATCACAATATCACTCGAAGGTGGAGTTCTGAATCACACGAGGACAGCGCGTATTTGCGCGTGTTCGAGAGTAGCTAAAGCTAGATGTAAAACAAAACTCAAGTCTGAAAATTAAAGAGGAGTCTATCTAAATAGGGGGCACAGCCCCTGGCGGCCAGGAGGGGCGGCGCGCTACAGTTCCACGGTACTGTTCACGCCTAGGGTTGCGAGGGTTGGGCCTCCTGTTGGGCCGACTGCTACTCTTCTGGGCCCTCGTTCTTCAATAGCATGATGTAGTTCAATTCACTCGCACGGGCCCGAGTAATTGGCCCAGGTGGAGGGGATGGCGCGCCTGGTGAGGATGGCGCCTGGACCTGGAGTGGAGGCGCCTGGGGTGCTTCTGGTGCTGCTGGTGTAGATGTGCTTGTATTGTAGTTGATGTCGTCATCAATATAGACCTCCCGTACCTCCGCAACAGCGACAACAATCTGGCCCGCTGCCAAATGTTCAACAAGTCCAACAGAGAAGCAGCACTTATCGCTATTTCAATTGCGGAAGTGCGGATCACTTCATCAGAGATTGTCCGCGGCCCAGGAAACCTAATCAAGGGCAAAGTTTCAATCAAAGTAACCAAAACAAGGGCAAGAGGCCGATGATGCAAGTTCAGCAAGGACGAGTTAACTTCAGCACCCTTGCAGAACTTCCGGATGGAGCTCCCATCATGTCGGGTAAATTCTCTATTCATCACAAACCAGTTGTTACATTATTTGATTCAGGAGCAACTCATAGTTTTATTAGTAACAACTGTGGTACCCGAATAGGACTTGATCTTTGTTCTACCAAGGGGTCATATATGATTTCTACCCCTGGAGGAAAGATTACTTCTAACCAAATGGTTAAAAGTGTGCCGATTCAGTTAGGTAGTAAATTAATCAAAACTGACTTGGTACTGTTAAACTTAGAGGGTATTGATGTCATACTTGGGACAAATTGGATGACAGAACATAGAGTACTGCTCGATATCTCTTCCCGAGTTATCGAGATTGACTCACCATATCAAGGAGTCACCACCCTCTATCTACCTCAGCAGGAATATCCTCATTCTTGTGCCTATGCGATACAGACATTAAAGTAAAAGATATTCCCGTAGTCTGTGAGTATCCTGATATCTTTCCGGATGACTTACCGGGAATGCCACCAGATAGAGACATCGTGTTCATTATCGAACTTCAACCCGGCACCGCTCCTATTTCAAAGAGACCGTATCGCATGCCTCCAAATGAGTTGGCCGAGCTAAAAATCCAACTCCAAGAACTTCTTGACAAAGGTTTTATACGCCCAAGTGCTTCACCATGGGGTTGTCCTGCTCTCTTTGTAAATAAAAAGGACAATAGCTTAAGGTTATGCGTCGATTATCGTCCACTCAATGCGGTCACTATCAAAAATAAGTACCCTCTTCCCCGCATTGACATCTTATTCGATCAACTAGCTGGAGCTAAGGTCTTTTCCAAGATTGACTTACGCTATGGTTATCATCAGATCAAAATCAAGCCTTGTGACATTCCGAAAACGACTTTCTCGACCAGATATGGATTATATGAATATCTGGTCATGTCCTTTGGACTTAGTAACGCCCCGGTGTATTTCATGTATCTCATGAATTCAGTCTTTATGCCGGAACTCGACCAATTCATCGTGGTTTTCATTGACGATATTCTGATATATTCAAAGACTAAAGAAGATCATGCTAATCATATACATGCCATTCTTCGACGGCTACGTGATCATCGCCTTTACGCCAAATTCACGAAATGTGAATTCTGGCTGGATAGTGTGAAATTTTTGGGACATACTATCTCCAGTGAAGGCATATTGGTTGATCCAACCAAAGTCCAGGAGGTTATGGATCGGAAGGCTCCAACTTCAGTCCATCAAATCCGAAGTTTCCTTGGATTAGCGGGATACTATCGCCAATTCATTCCTGACTTCTCCAAAATAGCTAAACCCATGACTGAACTACTTAAGAAAGAGATTAAGTTCCGTTGGGATGATAAGTGTGAAGAAGCGTTCCACATCTTGAGAAAACTTCTAAACACTGCTCCAGTGCTAGCTCAGCCAGATAATACCCAGCCTTTTGATGTCTATTGCGATACTTCTAGAACTGGACTTGGTTGTGTTCTTATGCAAAACAACCGGGTCATTGCTTATGCATCCCGAGCACTCCGAAATCATGAGCAAAATTATCCAACCCATGATCTTGAATTGGCAGCAGTTATTCATGCTCTCAAGATCTGGAGACATCATCTTATGGGTGCCAAGTGTAACATCTACACTGACCATAAGAGCCTCAAATATATCTTTACCCAATCTGACCTAAATATGAGGCAAAGACGTTGGTTAGAACTGATCAAAGACTACAATCTTGAGGTACACTACCATCCTGGTAAGGCCAATGTGGTTGCGGATGCACTTAGCCGCAAGGCACATTGTCATTGCTTATCCATAGAAACTTTCAATGACACTCTCTGTAATCAGATGAGGAAACTCAATCTAGAGATCATTCCTCAAGGTAGTCTGAGACCGGCGAATGTAAAATCTTTGGACCAGACCTAGTTGTCGAAGCCGAAGATAAGGTCAAGATTATTCAAGCCAATCTTAAAGCAGCCCAATCCAGATAGAAAAGCTATGCAGATCAAAGGAGAAAACCTTTGCAATTCCAAGTAGGGGATTTTGTCTATCTCCGAGTATCTCCTACCAAAGGTGTTCAGCGTTTCAGCATAAAAGGGAAGTTAGCACCCCGATATGTCGGACCATTCGAGATCCTTGAAGTCTGTGGCCCAATGGCTTACAGAATTCGTCTTCCATCTCAATTGGCTGCCATTCACGATGTCTTCCATATCTCTCAACTCAAGAAATGTATCAAAATACCTACGGAGATCGTTGAAGCACAAGCCATTGAGATTGAACCTAATCTATCTTACACCGAACAACCTATCAGAATCCTGGATACCAAGGAGAGAGTCACCAGAAGCAAGAAAATTAAGATGTATAAGATCTTATGGAATCATCACACCGAAGAAGAAGCGACTTGGGAAACTGAATCTTGCCTTCAACGAAATTTCCCAAACTTCCTTCAAGCCAATTCCCAAATCTAATCGTCCGATTCTATTCTGCTTCAGAATCTCGGGACGAGATTCTTTTTAGAGGGGAAGGCTGTGATATTCAGGTACTTAGAATTATAAACATTAAATTTTTATGGGAAATGTGTATGTTTGTTATTGTGTATGTGTGCCAAATTTAAGTGCAAAGGGGAGAAAGGGCATTTACGTAATTTTGAAAAAATATGGGCCTTTTAGTGCTAATTGGGTAAGAATGGGAGGTAGCATCAAAACCTAGGAAAAATGTAACACTAGGTGTCAAATTTGTATCACCATAGGAAAGAAATTGCAATAGATATGTTAAATTCAAGGAAAATTTGGATCTTTATGCGAAAATAGGGACCTAGATGTGATTAAAGCAAAAGTATGGGTCCTTTTATGCAAATTATTGAAGTATAAAATTAACTCTCAAAGTATACTTAGGACCAAAACGTAAGAATACAATTCATCATGACATTGCATGAAAACTTGCAAATGTGTCCAAAATTACATGAAATCTACCTTAGTAAAGACAAAACATATTCAAATACCACTTTTGTTCAAAATTTAAAATGTAAAAGCTGTGTGCTTTAGGTTTTTGAACTTCAACCCTAAAGCAATGTTGTTGGGTTTGAAAAACTCTCCAACTTCTATTTTGGGCATTTCCTCGTTAGAGTTTTAGATTAGCAGGAAATTTTACTTTACCAAGAGGTCCCTAGACTCTTTTGGTTTTGCACATAAGTCCCTCGGACCCCCCCCCCTTCCTTCTTCTTCCTCTGGCACCCCTCTGCCCCCCCCCCTCCTGCCTCCTCTGCCGCCGGTGCAGAGCACCTCGCCGCCGCCGCTGTGCTGCCGCCGCCGCTCCACCTCCTGCTTGGACGGCCTCCACGCATCGCCCTTTCCCTACCCCGGCCCTGTTCCCTTCCCCTGCTGCCCTCCTTCGCACGCGCCACAACCGCCCGAGCTCACAGCCGGCCGCCACGCATCTCGTCGCCGTTGCCAGCTCCTGCTTGCACACACAGCACCGCTCCTGGCCTTAAAACACGCCCGACGGCTGCTCCGTGGTCTTGTTTACTCATTCACGCACTTCTTTTCCATGGCATTTTCCTTTCCCAAGCGTAATACCTCGCCGGACTTCCGCCGCAGCCACAGCTCACCATCGACAGCCGTCGCTCAACCCCGATCCAATACTCCTACGGCACCATGACAACCCACTGGTGCTCTCCAGCCCATTCAATTTCAATCTCCCGCGTCCGAGCCTCGTCTCCCACAACACCGGCAAGCTCGAGCTCCGCCGCCGCTCGGCCTCACCGTCGACGCACCGCCACAGAGCCCCTCAGCCCCCACCAGGGGTACCAGCAGCACCATATCATCCAGCAGAAGCTTCTCAGCAGTTCCTTCACCGCCCTCCGGCATCCCAGCCACCAGAACGACCTTGCCGCCGTTACCCCTTCGCCGGTGAGCCACTATCCTCATCGAACCCGTTCCTTTGACCCTCCTCGACCCCAATAGACTCTACCTTGAGCTTCCCCACACCGCCCTGAATCTTCCCGACCACTTCCTCGCCGCCTACAGCCACCAGAGCGCCGTCTCTGCCGTTCACCTCCGCGGCGGGCCGCCTGTTTCTATCGCGCCGCCGCTACAAGCTGCCCCCACTCGATCCTGAGCAGTCACAGGTGTGCAAGGACCCTGTGATGCTTCCCTGCCCCTCCACTCTCACCGCCGGCGATCGTCGTCGCCGGATTTGGCTGGTCAACCCCCGTGCCCCCCTCTGACCATGGCCAGGGACCTCGGGATTGAAAGAATCAAAAGCCCAGGGGGCTTTCTGCATAGCCAAGACTCATAGGAATAGTGCTATAAGGACCCCCCCCCCCGTGTTATTTTTGCTGCAGACTTTGAAATTCCATAGCAATTCAAGGAAAAAACATAAAAATACAAACTAAAATTTGTTGGATTCCTTATTTTAAGATCTACAACTTTCCTTATTGGTTGACTTTCAATTTCTAAGTAGTTTCCACTCTAATTTAAATGGTAAGTTTAAGTAGTTGTAGACTAAGAAAATGCATAGTAAATAGTAGAAAAATGGTAAAAATGTGAAACCAATTGAGTTAGTTTTGCTTTTACATGTAGTATTTATGAAAAATAATTAACCTATTGTTTATATGGTATTTTCATAAGGAATGAGTTTAATCATAGATAATGTCTATTTGAACCTTAGGTATTTAGGATCTACGGTTCTAGATGTTTAAAAACTTTGATAATATGTGGAGATGTTGAACTTGAATAGTGTAACCTGTGCCCAAAAATCTAGAATGAAATCTTGCATGTATATATAGCTATAAATAATACCTAATAGATTAGTATTAATGTTGATTATCCTTGTAGCTCAATTTTTGTAGGAATAAAATCTTAGTAAATTTACAATGGCTAGACGTAGCTTAATCTGTTAATAGCAAAAATTTCAAACCCAATGCTACGATAGTTTATTTTGTAACAACAACTCATGTTGTCTAATGTAGCTAACTAGGTTAATTTATACCTGATAAATGACTGCCCAGTAAAAGGGGTAAATGAGATGTTTGATGAGTAAATTATGTTTTCATTGGATTCCAACTTTATCGTGAAATAAAATAAAAGTATAGGCATCCGTTAAATTACATCTTCGCATATCATATAGATTCAACTACTCTCGCCGACGGAGACTACGAACTGATCCCGAATCAAGGAGTGGAAATTTCTGAAGACCCCGGGAACGTCGTCGAGAATTTAACTGAAGCTCCGAACCAAAGTTCGGAAAACTTTAACACTTCTGCCCCCAACTCCAGTCAAGAAGGCAAGCCCCAGACATAACCCCCTACTTTATTTACAATGCAATCTATATTTATTTATACCTATCCATGCATTAAGTTCTTAGAAGTTGTATGGGAAACCTTAGTTGCATCTTCCTAGGAACCAATGTACTGAATACTAGAACTTGAGTTCGAGTAGCTGCTACGCTAATAGGACCGGTAGAAGTTGGGTGATTTCCTATCATTCTCGCGATATAGGAATTGCAATGTTTACATTCCTGTAATCACTATAAGGAAGACAGATGGGATTTATGTGAGATATCATGATGGAGATGATACCCCGTCTGTGTTGGTGAATTTGGTTAAGGTCGCAGTGTGTGGTAGCGGTGGTTAAGCGTTTGAAAGTACCAGCCACATGCCGCGAAATATGGTAAGCGGTAAGCCTAGTAACCAATCGGCCCGAGGAGTGGACATACCTCCCACCACTCATATTTGGTTTTTCTTGTTACTCGCTTCGACGTGTGGGAATACATGTTGCCGGGCAACCAGGAGTACGGTCATGTAGTCGCACTACAGACGTACGTCCTGCACATTGGATGTGCGTATGGTCCTGCAGTCGCTTGTGGTGGATCTGATCCATGAGTCGGAATGAAAGGCAAACGGTTGCTTCAGAATAATCTCTGGATATTCCAAGCGTGTGAGTTAGGTTTACCCTTGCAAGGCTGAAATTCGATTCAGGAATCGTCCGTTTCTCGCGGAGATTGAGACTGCTTGATCCCTTTGCCCCATAGAGTAATAAGAACAACTTTATGGTTATCAAAGATGATGTTTGGCTAAAGATTCTACCATGCTTGAATAGCTATAGGTGCTTATCTAGAATGGATAATCACATAGAACTTGAAAGCTAAAAGTTGAAATTAAGGATCTACTCTTTGTTGCTTTTCAGCTGAAAACTTTACTCATAACCAGAAAAGCCTTCATAAGTCTAGTTACATGGCTAAGTATACCATGAACGGGTAAGCCTTGCTGAGTATTAGAATACTCAGTCTTGCATTGTGACTTTTAATCAGGTAATCCTCCTGAAGGCTCTGCTCTGCCTATGCCATGGCCTTACCCTGTGCCCGATGGTTGGTCCGTGGAGTGGGACCCGTCCCCGGCCAACACTGATCATACCGAGTGATGTCATGCCAGGGCTTAGCATGATGTCTATATTGGCGACGTGTACAGTGACCGTGTTTTAAACTCCGCTACCATGACTTAAAACCTTAAACTGTTTTGTAATAATTTCCCTTAGTTGGGAGTTTATGTTACTTTTGAACATTCATGTGATATAAATGCCTGTGATGTAAAATATGTTGGCGATTGTATCTCTGGACTCACCTTCATGCGAGGTACCTTGTTTGATCCTGCATTCGGTGGTTTATCGGGATGCTACCCGACAGGCCAAGGGCTTATACCATTTGAAGTATGTTGGAGCCCTTGAGAGAGGACTTGCGTACTTGAGACGGTGTAATCTAGGTTGGTTCTGCCACATCACCGACCCAGGCATCTACAGAGACTTTGGGTGGAACAGACCAAAAACTGTTGCAGGGCTTCGTGATATGATGCACGACTGGTCCGAGCAGGAAGAAAAGATGCGACAGCGGTTCCTAAGGCGTAATGATAGCAACCTGAGGCGTCCGAATGACAACCGCAACGACAAGAGCCAGCGGGACTACTCGGGTCCATCCCGAAAGTGCAAGCGAGATGATCTCATCGTGGCTGTGGATCGTCCCTCGCAAGGCAAGAAGACAACGACGCAGAAAGAGTTCGAGAAGCTCCTGTAGAAGAAATGCCCATGGCATCCAGGTGCCAATCATGCGGCAATTGATTGCTACCACCTCTGGAGGACATTTAGCAATCCCGGTGGCGGCAAGAAGAACAAGAAGCCAGTGGACAAAGAACCCAAAGACGTTGACCAAGGGGACCAAACGCACAACGTGAAAATTCAGGATGCTTCAAAGACCGTCAATGTCATCTTCGAGGGGGGGATGGAGACTTCAGTTCTAGGCGGGAACAAAAACTGCTTCTCCGGGAGATCATGTCCGTCGAGCCGGCGGTACCATGACCACTCCGTTGGTCGGAGGTCCCCATCTCATTTTCCCGCGATGACCAGTGGACAAGCTTCTCGGAGCCCGGTAAGTTCCCCTTGGTCCTGGATCCGGTGGTGGCAGATGTCAGGCTCACCAAGGTGCTCATCGACGGTGGGAGTGGTCTCAACCTCATCTTCGCCAGCACTTTGAGAAAGACGGGTCTGGACATCATGGACATGCTGGTTTCGAGCAAGTCTCCTTTCTACGGCATCATCCCAAGTAATGCGGTGCACCCACTTGGCATGGTGGTTCTTCCAGTCACCTTCGACACAAGGGAGAACTACCACACCGAGTTCATTAAATTCAAAGTTGCTAACTTCGAATCTTCTTATCATGCCATACTGGGCCGACCGGCACTTGCCAAATTCATGGCAGTGCTGCATTATGTTTATCTGCTTCTCAAGATGCCAGGTTAAAGTGGAGTACTCACTCTCCAAGGCAATTTGAAGAAGTTATATGATTGCAACCAGGAGGCGATCCAGTATGCTTCAACTACGCGTGTGCCAAATGCTTCAGGGGAAGTACTCACGGCCGCGCAGCAGCTCTCTAAAGCTGGGTTGGAGATCCCTTCGAGAAAAGCCAGCAAGTCGAGCATCCAGTCGACCGGCGACGTGGCCCTCAAGTCGATCCAGCTCCAGGAGGGTGACTCATCTAAGACCCCCGTCATTAGCGCGGGCTTAGATGAGAAATAGGAACTCACGCTCGTCAATTTCCTTCGGACTAACCGAGATATATTCGCGTGGAAACCAGCAGATATGCCAGGGGTCCCTAGGGAACTGATCGAGCATAGTTTGAATGTACACCCACAGGCTGTGCCCAAAAAGCAACGCCTTTGAAGATTTGCTCACGACAAGCGTGAGCAATTAAATGGGAAATAGCTAAACTCTCGCGGCTGGCTTCATTAAAGAAGTAATTCATCCAGAGTGGGTAGCTAATCCCATCCTTGTAAAGAAAAAGAATCATGAATGGAGAATGTGCGTTGATTACACCGATCTCAACAAGCATTGCCCAAAGGATCACTTCGGGCTACCGCGCATTGATCAAGTCGTCGACTCGACAGCGGGTTGTGTACTCCTCTACTTCCTTGCTTGTTATTCAGGATATCACCAGATTGCGCTCAAGGAGGATGATCAAATCAAAACTGTGTTCATCACCCCGTATGGGACGTACGCTTACAAAACTATGTCCTTCGGGTTGAAAAACGCAGGGGCAACCTATTAGCGTGTGATTCAGATGTGTTTTGCTGATCAGCTGCATTGGAACGTTGAAGCTTATGTGGATGACGTGGTCATCAAGACTAGGAATCCCGACGACCTAATTGCAGACCTGGAAGAGACGTTCAGCAGCCTACGCAGGTTTCGGTGGAAGCTCAACCCAACTAAATGTGTTTTTGGAGTACCATCAGGGAAATTGCTTGGGTTCATCATCAGCAACTGGGGAATTGAAGCCAATCCTGTGAAGATTACGGCCATCACTGATATGGGGGCTCCGGCCACAATCAAAGATGTGCAGAAGCTAACAGGCTGTATGGCAGCCCTGAATAGGTTCATCTCCCGGCTCGGGGAGAGAGGACTATCTTTCTTCAAGCTCTTGAAGCGCCAAGACAAGTTCCAGTGGACGGAGAAGGCCGAACGAGCCTTGCAAGACCTGAAACATCACCTTCAGTCTCCTCCGGTCCTTACAGCACCATTGTCGGGAGAAGATCTACTACTCTACATTGCGGCGACAACTCATGTTGTCAACAGTGCCATTGTAGTCGAGCGCAGCAAGGAAGGCCATGTATTTGGACTGCAGAGGCCTGTGTACTTCATCAGCAAGGTACTCTCCAAATCCAAGGTACGATACCCGGCAGTTCAGAAACTCTTATATGCAATTCTGATTACATCGAGAAAGTTGCGCTATTATTTCGACGAGTACAAGATCACTATGATTACGGATTTTCCGTTGGCGGATATTCTCCATAATCAAGATGCCATGGGGCGTATATCAAAGTGGGCAGTGGAACTGGGGGCTTTGTCTATCGACTTCAATCCATGCACTGCAATCAAGTCTCAAGCTCTAGTCGATTTCATGGCTGAGTGGAGAGAGAATCAAATTCCAACTCCAATCGACAAGCTAGAGCACTGAACCATGTACCTCGATGGGTCTCTTAAGCTCGATGGCAGCGGTGCCGGAGTCCTATTTATTTCTCCAAGAGGCAAACAACTAAAGTATGTCCTCCAGATCCTTTGGGAGGTATCCAATAATGAAGCCGAGTATGAAGCACTGCTTCACGAGCTACGTTTGGCGATATCACTAGGCATCAAGCGACTACTTGTATATGGTGATTCACTTCTTGTCATTCAACAAGTCAACAAAGAGTGGCACTACAACAAGAAGATGATGGACGCTTATGTACAAGAGGTACGCAAGTTGGAAAATAAATTTTTCGGCCTGGAGGTTCATCATGTGGTACGGGAGCATAATGTTGGCACAGAATACTATCCAAGCTAGGATCCACCCGCGCACAGGTTCCAGCAGGAGTCTTCATCCAGGAGCTAATACAGCCATCCATCAAGTCCTCACCTCGGGTAACCACTGATTCTGGCCTTCATCAGCCTGATCGGGAGGTTATGACACTTGGAGAGGACTGGAGAGAGGTTTATATCGACTTCATCCGGGATCAAAGACTGCCCGCGGGTATGGACGCCAGAAGCGTAGAGGTCATGTCATGCGCAGAAGCAAAGGTTTTGTCCTAGTCGACAGTAAGCTCTACCGGCATGGCGCACGATCAGAGGTGCTCATGAGGTGCGTCACGAGAGAAGACGGCCACGACATACTGCGGGAGATACATGAGGGCGTTTGCGGCAACCATGCAGCTTCAAGAACACTGGTGGGGAAAGCATACAGAGCTGGTTTCTGGTGGCCCACCGCAGTGTCCGATGCTGAGGACCTCATGCGGAGATGCCAAAACTGCCAATTCTTTGGCAAGCAATCTCACGTCCCAGCTCACATCCTCATCACCATACCGCCATCCTGGCTGTTCACTTGCTGGAGCCTTGATATGATTGGGCCCTTCACAACGGCGCCAGGCGGTTTCACCCATGTATTGGTGGCTATTGACAAGTTTACCAAGTGGATCGAGTACAAGCTGATAGCCAAGCTCACACCGGATCGAATTGTTGATTTCATCTCCGATATCTTGCACCACTTCGGCTTCCCGAATACCATCATCATAGACCTGGGTTCAAATTTCACGGCCAACCAGTTTTGGGAGTTTTGTGAAAACGCATCATCGAGGTCAAATATGTCTCTGTTGCACACCCAAGGGCCAATAGTCAAGTCGAGAGAGCGAACAGCATGATAATTGATGGTCTCAAGAAGAGACTTTACGATGAAAACAGCAAGAAAGGAGAAAAGTGGATACACGAGTTACCACATGTCGTCTGGGGGCTCAGGACTCAGCCGTCCAAAGCCACAGGACAAACACCGTTCTTCCTGGTCTACGGCTCTGAAGCTATCCTACCGGCCGACATCATGTGGAATTCCCCAAGGGTTGAAATGTACAAAGAAGGTGAGGCGGACGAAGCTAGGCAGTTGGAGCTCGACTCTGTCGAAGAGGCTCGCTGCACCGCTCTGGTTCAGTTAGCACGATATCTGCAGGGGATCGGGCAATATCACGATCGCAACGTGAGGGAACGGTCGTTCAGTATAGGCGATTTGGTCCTACGCCACATCCAAGATGTGTCTGGCTTACACAAGCTCAACTCAAGGTGGGAAGGTCTGTTCGTCGTCAAGCATGTTACAAGACCGGGGTTGTATCGACTACAATACCCCGAGGGCCATGATGTCCTGAATTCTTGGAACATTCAGAACTTGTGCAAGTTCTACCCATGAGGAAGCGTGCGGGGATAGCTGTTCTCCGGACGCCTAGGCGGCCTTTTTCTTCCGAATCAATTTGGAGGCTACGTGTCATAAAATTCGGAATGTAAATTTTTCTGTTAAACAGACGGAGGCTACGGCCACATTCATATTTTATATAAATCGACTTCTTGTCATGAGTTTTGATGGAGGCTACGGCCACGTTCATGTTTTATCAACTTCTTGTTATAAGTTTTGACGGAGGCTACGGCCACGTTCATGCTTTATAAGAATCGACTCTTGCCATGACCTTTGATGGTCGTTCGCGATGACGACCGCATTTTTCCCGACAAGTTAGATCCGTTCGATCGGTTTATACCTAACTTGTTGGACGGGCTCACATGAGGAGCTATTTCGACTATGCCCAGAGTCATTGCACACAGGGTAGTTTTGATTTCTTGCCATAAGCACGGCAGTCACGCGACAATGCTCGCGTTCTTTCCTAACTAGTTAGACCTGCTCGTTCGGGTTATACCTAACTTGTTGGATGGGCTCACACGAGGAGCTATTTCGACTACGCCCAGAGTCGTTGCACTCAGGGTAGTTTCAATTTCTTGCCATAAGCACGGCAGTCATGCGACGATGCTCACGTTCTTTCCTAACAGGTTAGACCTGCTCGTTCGGGTTATACCTAACTTGTTGGATGGGTTCCTACTCGGAGCTACTTCGACTACTTCCAGGATCGCTGCACCCGGGATAGTGTCTACTACTTAGCCTTTGAACTTGGATGACAATTCAGTCAAAGCACATACAAGTAGAGACATCAAAGACAATTATATACAAGGAAACGAGTACTTGTTTTTACATCTCAATCTTGCAGTACACCTTTTACTATCTGTTCTACTACAGGTTGGGCTTCTTGAAGATACTCGTTGAATTGTTCTTCAGAGCACTCTACAGCCACACCCTGCGCAAACGCCTCTAGTCGAGCCTCCGACCAAAAGGATTTTACAAAGGAAAGAGCGTGGCTGACATACGCGACCGGGGCTTTAGCGAGGAAATTGACGACCTTCTGTGGCACTCCGAGAAGTCGCTCCAGCAAGGGCCGCTTGCCTGCTTCGCCATCTTCTTGTGGGTCCACCATGTCCACAAGCTTCTGGGCGGCTCCCCTGAGGTCGTCCAGCTCCTTTTGCCGCTGCTCCTTCTCCTCGCCCATCGTCTTGATCTGCTGAAGGCAATCGGCGAACTGTTGTTCAGTGTCGGGGATTACCTTCTGCAACTTCTCAACGTCATCTGTACGGCGATACAGCATATTCTTCACGTCAATAAGCAGCTCTTCTTTATATGTTAAGATTTTCCTAAGCTCTGCGGTGAAGATATTTTCAGAATCCAAGATAAGTTAAGTGAAAGTACTCGAGGGAAGAAAGGGCTTGCCTTGGTGCGCCTTCTTTTGTTCCTTGAGTTGTTCCTAGAGCTTGGAGTTGGCCTTCTCGAGATTGCGCAAATCGTTCTTGAGGAGCCACGTCTCTCGTGTCCGCTCCAGCTTCAGTTTGTCAAGCTCTCTCTGAAGATAAATGTTCTTCGTCAGCTCTTCGGATATGCGTTTTTTCTTGGCAGTGAGCTCCTGGTGGCCACTCATGACTGCCTTCAGTTTTTCAGTCTTCTTTTGTGAGTGCTTGATCACATCCTGCATAAGGGGGAAGATTAAGACAAGCAACCCGACAACATATACTGGCAGAGGAGTTATCATGCCTTACCAGGGTAAAATTGTACAACTCTTTGGAGATCTTCTTGAAGTATCGAATGTTGTTGTCCATCAGGATCAGATCATCCACCAGAACTGTGGTGATGATGTTCTGGTATCCCCCTCCGGTCACCAGCAGATCTCCAAGGCTCCTTGAGGTCCCTGCGGCTTCTTCAGAAGATGGTTGTTGGGCTCATGCAAGTCAAGATGCATTCAATACATAATGTTTGTGGTCTAAGCAGCTAGCCATGGGCGGTCAGACACTTACCTATGCCATCTGCAGGAGCAGCTTCAGTGGCCTTGACTTGTTCTTCACCACCAACTCTGGCTTCGGCTTGCTGGGGCTCGGGGGTGGCAGGTCGGGCAGTATTGTGTCCGCCTCGGGGGCTGGCTCCTTGGGCGTGGGCTCCTCTGGGCTGATGGCTCGGGGGCTGGGGTAGCTATGACAGGCTTTGGCTTGTGCTGCATGTCGCTTGTAGACCTAACGAAGCAGAATTAGTTATATTATTACACAAGTCGAGCAGAACAGGGTGTTCATTATGCAAGAAAAGATCTATACTTACAGCGAAGATTTCTTCATGACAGCTTTCTTTACTCTTAGAGCCCGTGGTGTTTCAACCACGGTACTCATTGCTGGTGGCGGGGTTACATCAGCTGGTGGCATGGTGCCCACCACGGCAATGGTAACCGTCCCTGTTGAAGTAGTCTCTGGGTCCGTTCCCACCTCTTGGCGCTTGGGGTCGGGAGGAGAAGCAGACGGACTGCAAAAGGGCAGTGTTAGTGTGCAACAATACCGATATATGACAACTCAACAAGGCAGCACCTTCATACCTGGAGGACTCGACTACATGCGCTTTCCGTTTGTGCACTACTCGATGACCCTGCGGGACCAAAGGTAGAGCTTCGGTCAACTCCACGGATGGTCCGGGGAAGTTGTTCCTTCCCGCCTCTCCTTCGGCTTCCCTTTCCACTAGGAGGCTCCCGCCTTTAGTGGACTCGCTGCCAGGCTGAGCCTCGGCTGCTTGAGCACTCTTCGCTTTGGCTACGGTGCTGGGGAGAAGGTGGTCCGGTCGAGGGATGTCGGGTTGCGGTGGATAGCTCCGGTACAACTCTGTATGTCCCTGTAGAAGATTTTCAGTTAGTAGTGGCAGAACAGCAGAACTAGTTTTAAACAAAAAGTAGTCGAATACTTATCGGTTTTGGAGGATTTTGCACAGAAAACAACTGCGGGACATAGGTAACAGTGTCCACGTCCAGCAGCACTCGCCTGACCTGGATGAGTGCGGCGTCATTAGTCAATTCTTCTGCGCACATCCGAGAGGGATCTTCAGCGCCTATGTACTCGAAGCCTAAAGTGTGGCATTGTTGGATTGGCTGGATCCGGCGCTTGAACAAAGAAAATATTACAGACGCTCCGATCACTCCTATTTCTTTGTGAGCTGCTATGATGGCTAGCAACTCGTCGACTTGGTCCAGGTTTGCTCTGGAGAGTTCGGTGTTCCACTCTGGCCTCACGACAGGGGGTTTGCCGGATTTTTCAGGAAGCTGGGGGCATGGTTTTCGATGTAGAACCAGTTGTTCTTCCATCCAGGAATGTTGGAGGGGAATTTATAGGAAAGGTATCTATCGGCGGCTTGCTGTCTAAGCTGGATGCCGGCGCCCCCAACAACGGATAGGTTTTTGGCTGTGGGCTGTGGCTTTACCCGGAAAAGGAAGCGGAAAAGATCCCAATGGGGTTTGATTCCGAGGAAAGCTTCACAGAAATGGATGAAGATGGCAATATGGCAAATAGAATTCGGGTTGAGGTGATGGAGCTCAAGCCCGTAGAAATAAAGAAGGCCTCGGAAGAAAGAGCAAGAGGGGAGGGCCAGACCCCGTTTGGCAAAATGGTAAAATGTGACGATTTTGTCTACATTTTCCATGGGAAAGGTTTGCGAAAAGAGGGGCGCCAGTTGACAAGACTCTTGTCTTAGAGCAAACCCTCAAAAACAAGTTTTTTGAGATCGTTGTTGGAACACTTACTATGAGCCCATTCTCCAGACGGCGGCCGCGCCTCCTTTTTCTTTCCATCCTTCTCGTTAGATCTCTTGGGCACCATTTCTTCGCTCGCCACGAGTTGCTCGGGGGGCTGCGGAGAAAGGGGCGGAGAGATTTGGTTGGATTGGGGCTCTCCAAGGAAGTGAAGGCAGAGTGCGGCTCTGTTTGGGGGATTTGGAAAGTTCTTGGCGGATTGCAGATTGGAAGCACAGTTTTTACTTGGCGTTACCGCGGGGTTAAATAACCAGCGGTCGGATACAGTTTTACTGATTTGAAGTTGAAGAGTCGTTTCAGGGAATATTCAGAAGATGACCAGTCATTTGGTGGATTGTTTAGATAAAATATTCGATTAATCATTTTTCAGGGTTAATTGTCCCGAAAAAAGGGATTTTTCGAATTCCAGATCTAACTTCCATCATTCGTACCATCACACCAGTTATTTACCATGGGAACATTTTCTCACTGCATGCCATGACTTTTGGATCCTTATTTCCAAACCTGAGAGATTTGGATTCAAGGCTCGGGGGCTGCGGGATACGTGGCATCGGCTACTTATTTTTTTGAATTTATTTGAAAAGTAAGAAAGGAAGATTCAAGACTAATGTGACCCTCAGCCTGATTCTCCGATTCAACCTAAGACTCGGGGGCTACTCCATATGGAGTGCGATTTTTCAATCACACACCATACCAGAGAAGTAATTCGGGGTATGAACACCTCATAGCTTCGATGCAGCCAAGAAAGTACTCGAAGAACAACTTCAGGACAGAGCTTCAAAAGAAGCCGAAGACTACTTCGAAAGTACTCGAGAAGCCTGCAGTACTTAGCTACGAAGAGCTCGGGGGCTTGTCAGACCCGGGGCTACGGGACTGTGTACATAACGTAGTTTAAACAGGATTAGGAGATAAAGACTGTCTTATCTCTTATTTATGTTGTTCTCTACTCGTATGAGTAGGAGATAAAGCTAGTCGGTACAGAAGGAAACTACTCGAGTTATACTCGGGTATGATTCCTTAGCTAGTATTGGGCTAGGATTCATGTAACCCTGACCTCCCGGATATATAAGGGGGGCAGGGACCCATTCAAAACACAACATCAACATCCAAGGCAAAACAAACCACCATATAGGACGTAGGGTATTACGCACCTCACGACACGAACCTGTCTAAGTTTTGTGTTCCTGCACCTTCGAGTTTCTGATCTCGGCATATCCTCACATAAACTTACCACCTCGGGTATACCCCTCGGTGAGCAGCCGGTAAAACTCCGACACCTGGCCCTCCAGCTCGCCCGCCTGCCGCTCACCCGACCCCTGCTGGTTTTTCCCCACCCCGCCACGACGCGCCGCCGTCACCCACAACCACCACGCGTGCTGCCGGCCGCCAGCAACTGCTCCAGCTCGCCCGTGCCTCTTCTTGGTTCCGCAACATGTCCAGGAGCCCTCCTTGACTTCTTTTATCCTCTCACGTGCCCGCATTTCGCCCCTTTTCTTCTTCTCCGCTCGACTACCATCATCAGAGCTCCGCTGCCGTCCTGCTCGCCGCCGTCAGCCACCTCCACTGCCCCACACCCGCAATCCCGTGCTCCACAGGCACCACTACATCCCACTAAAGCTCCCTGACTGGTTCTCCTCCATCCCCTTGCACTCAAGTAGCTAGAACGCTGCGCCAGCAGTCCTGTCCACCGCCACCGCTCGGCCTCACCGTCGTCCCGATGCTCCGCTCCCTCTTGGCCCTCACCGAGCACACAACCAGCACCACATCCACGTGTAGAAGCTTCCTGGCCACTTTCCCGTCGCCTTCCTGCACTCCGGCTCCTCGGGACCTCACCGTGTCGGCTCGGTCCTCCATCGAACTGCCGTCTTTGCACCTTCCTTCTTCGATTCCTGCCCCCCCCCCCCCCCCGAGACCGCCGTGAGCTCCTGAACCTTTTCCCCCACTTCCCCCTCGCCGCTGGTGAGCCTCCTCACCGGAATTTGATCGCCATCGTGCTGTCCCTCTGTTCAAACCAGCCAAGGACCCAATTGCAGATCTTCTTTTCTTTCTAGGGTCTTCTTTGCAAAAACATCAGTACCCCCCTCAATTCAAATCAGCCAGCTTTGAAAATTGATAGAAATTTGTAGAAAAATTCAAAAATTGTCAAACCAGTTCTGTTATACTCTAAGAGTCTAGTTCTACAACTTTTGTTACTAAAGTTTAGTTTGAAACTTAATATTTTAAGTTCTATTTTAAACTCTATCAAAAGTGAATCTTCTAAGTATCTTTCACATGTTAGCTTTATTTCATGTAATTTTTGGTATGCAACTTGTATGTGATATGAGTGAACTTGTGTGCAAATTTCACCATCAGTACTGCACTCTAACTTGAACTCATTTAAATTTGTGCAAAGTAAGCTTGAAATGAAGTAAATTTATTCAAGCATGTTACTGATGCTTTCATGCTTAGATTTTTTACCATGTGTTGTTCTGATATTGAGTAATTCATAGTAAATTTTGAATAATTTTATAGCATTATTTAACTTAAGGTTTTGATTTAAACTTAAAAATTAAATTCAAATAACTTAGTTTCTGCTTTCAAAAAAATTTTATGAAAAATTTATGTCAAGCTCATCTGATAGAAATAAACATACTCACCAAAATTCAAAGCCAGAGCCCCTATTGATTTCCAACTAAAAATAAAACTTGTTAACTTAAGTTTGAATTGGTTCATTTTTATACTACTATTCTGTGAGGTTTAAAAATATGAAAAATTAACATAAGTCTTGTATTAACTTTAGATGTGTGTAGTTAAATTCCCAACCTCAGTACTCATATGCTTGAAGCTATAGAAATTAATTATGATACTAGTAGAGTTAATTGGATTAGTGTATAATAAGTAAATTTGAATTCTTAGAATTCAAATCCTTTGCTTTGTGGTATATTGAATGTGAGTTTTTGGATTGCAACTTTATAGTGAAGGAAAGTTATTGACTTAATAATCACTTAATTCAAATCATTGCATATCATATAGAATCGACGACGCTTGAAGACGGAACCTACAAACTAGTCTTGGAACCCGAAGAGGGTATTTCTGAAGATCTGGTGAACGTCGCCGAGGATCTTACTGAAGCCCCAACCAAAATTCAGAAGTTGTTGACATTCCTAACCCCAGCCTCACCCAAGAAGGCAAGCCCCGGTGCATAACCCAGTTTTCCAAATTATGCACTTATTATGTTATATATCTATATTGTGCATTAAGTTTTAGGAGTTGTAATGAAACCCTAGATGCATGAAACTTAGGAACCTATGTAATGTTTTTCCGAGTCTTTACCGAAAAGATGCTCTGCTAATAGGACCGGTAGAAGTCGAGTGATTTCCTATCACTCGTGCGATCTAGGAGTTGATTGTTTATCTTTCTGCAATCACTATAAGGATAACGGACAGGGTTATATACGATATCATGACTGGAAAGAGTACCCCGTCTGTGTTGATTTAAGTTTGATAAGGTCGCAATGTGTGGTTGTGGTGGTCAAGTGTTTGAAAATACTAGCCACATACCGTAAATATGGTACGCGGTAAGCCTATTACCTGATTGGCCCGGCAAATGGACTTACCCCACCACTCGAATTTTGGTTTTTGTCACACACACGCACCGACGGGTGGGAATACGTTCTGCATAGTAGATGGGAGTACGGTGATACAGTCACGCTGTAGACGTACGTCCTGCACATTGGATGTGCGTGTGGTCCTGAAGTTGCTTGTGGTGGCCCTGTTCCACGACCCGGAATATGAGGGGAATGGTTGCCCGGAAAGTTAAGTTTCCGAGCGTGTGAATTAGGATCCCTTGCAAGGTTATGAAATTCGATTCAGAATCATCCATTTCTCGTGGAGATTGAGACTGCTTGATACTTCTGCCACATAGAGTAATAACAGTAACAGTTAATGGAATAATTTTGATGTTTGCTTAATATATACCTTGCTTGACTAGTATAGGTGCTTACCTAGAATGGTTAAAAGAAACTAGAATCTGAAAGCTAATATATGAAAGTAAGGACATACTCTTTGTTGTTTTTCAGCAAAAGAAAACTAGAGCCGTTCAACCTATCATGGTCTAGTTATGGGCTAAGTATACCCAATGGCGGGTAAGTCTTGCTGAGTATTAGTATACTCAGCCTTGCTAGTGATATGCTTTTCAGGTATGTCGGTCGTGATTAAAGAGGATAGTCTCACTTGGCCGGCACTGTTCTGCTTGGCTGGTCCATGGAATAGGATCCGTCCCCGGCAGGCAATGACCCTTCGGAGTAACGCCATGCTTTGGGCTGAGTGTAGTGTCTACCTCTGCGACGCATGTAGTTGCGTTGTTATTCAGCTGCTAACTCTGAATACTATCTGGTAAACTTGAAGTTTTGAATAATACTTGTATAAATTTGTATTAGTTAGGATGAAACAAAACCTCTGTGTAATAATGTTTAATTATCCTGTGGTGTAAAAGTTGCGAGCTGTTGTAAGGCTGGGCTCGTCTTCGTGTGAGGTAAACCAACATCGATCCTGTACAACCGTGCTTGAATCGGGCGGTGACCCGACAGACCAATGAGTTGTTCCGTTTGAAGTGCGTTGAGCTTCAATCACCTGCCTAGCGACAACAAGCGCGCTTGAGCCGGAATAATTTAAGTGGTTCTGCCACAGAATGCACCTGATCCACTCCATTGGACCCAAAACTCATGTTTTGGGGCATTTCGGACCGTTTCGTTACGGCACGAAAGTCGATGCAAAACTGGCCGAACAGGTACCATTAACGCACACGTTCACTAAACGAAGTTGCTTCGAAATTTTTTGCAACGAACGCACGTGATCCACTCCGATCCACTCCATTGGACCCAAAACTCATGTTTTGGGGCGTTTCGGACCGTTTTGTTACTGCACGAAAGTCATGGCAAAACTGGCCGAACTGGTGCCATTAACACACAAGTTCGCTAAACAAAATCGCGTCTGAAATTTTCGCAACGAACGCACCAGATCCACTGCATTAGACCCAAAACTCATGTTTTGGGACATTTCGAACAGTTTCGTTTTTGCATGAAAGTCGTGGCAAAACTGGCCGAACAGGTGCCATTAACTCACAACTTCGCTAAACGAAGTGGCTCCGAAATTTTTCGCAACGAACGCACCTGATCCACTCCATTCGACCCAAAACTCACATTTTGGGGTGTTTCGGACCATTTCATTACTGCATGAAAGTTGAGGCAGAACTGGCCGAACAGGTGCCATTAACGCACAAGTTCGCTAAATGAAGTTGCTTACAAATTTTTCGCAACGAACGCACCTGATCCACTCCATTGGACCCAAAACTAATGTTTTGGGGCATTTCGGACCATCTCGTTACTGCACGAAAGTCAATGCAAAACTGGCCGAACAGGTGCCTTTAACGCACACGTTCGCTAAATGAAGTTTCTTCGAAATTTTTCGCAACGAACGCATGTGATCCACTCCGATCCTCTCCATAGGACCCAAAACTCATGTTTTGGGGCGTTTCGGACCGTTTCGTTACTGCATGAAAGTCGTGGCAAAACTAGCCGAACCAGTACCATTAATGCACAAGTTCGCTAAACAAAGTCGCGTTTGAAATTTTCGCAACGAGCGCACCCGATCCACTGCATTAGATCGAAAACTAATGTTTTGGGGCGTTTCGGACCGTTTTGTTACTGCACGAAAGTCGTGGCAAAACTGGCTGAACAAGTGCCATTAACGCACAAGTTCGCTAAACGAAGTTGCTTCGAAACTTTTCACGACGAACGCACCTAGTCTACTCCATTAGACCCAAAACTCATGCTTTGGGGCGTTTCGGACTATTTCGTTACTGCATGAAAGTCGATGCAAAACTTGCCGAACAGGTGCCATTAACACACAACTTCGCTAAACGAAGTTGATTCAAAATTTTTCGCAACGAACACACCTGATCCAGTCCATTGGACCCAAAACTCATGTTTTGGGGCATTTTAGACCATTTTGTAACTGCACGAAAGTCGATGCAAAACTGGCCGAACTGGTGCCATTAACGCACAAGTTCGCTAACCAAAGTCGTGTCAGAATTTTTCGCAACGAACGCACCCGATCCACTCCGTTAGACCCAAAACTCATGTTTTGGGGCGTTTCGAACCGTTTCGTTACTGCACGAAAGTCGTGGCAAAACTGGCCGAACAGGTGCCATTAACGCACAAGTTCGCTAAATGAAGTAGCTTCGAAATTTTTCGCAACGAACTCACCTAGTCCACTCCATTAGACCCAAAACACATGTTTTGGGGCGTTTCGGACCGTTTCGTTACTGCATGAAAGTTGATGCACAACTGGTCGAATAGGAGCCATTAACGCGCAAGTTCGCTAAACGAAGTTGCGTCGAAATTTTTCGCAACGAACGCACCAGATCAAGTCCATTGGACCCAAACCTCATGTTTTGGGGCATTTCGGACCGTTTCGTTACTGCACGAAAATCGATGCAAAACTGGCCGAATTGGTGCCATTAAGGCACACGTTCGCTAAACGAAGTTGCTTCGAAATATATCGCAACGAACGCACGTGATCCACTCCGATCCACTCCATTCGACCCAAAACTCATGTTTTGGGGCGTTTCGGACCGTTTCGTTACTGCACGAAAGTCGTGGCAAAACTGGTCGAACTGGTGCCATTAATGCACAAGTTCGCTAAACAAAGTCGTGTCTGAAATTTTCGCAACGAACGCACCCATTCCACTGCATTAGACTGAAAACTACTGTTTTGGGCCGTTTCAGACCATTTTGTTACTGCATAACAGTCGTGGCAAAATTGGCCGAACAGGTGCCATTAATGCACAAGTTCGCTAAACGAAGTTGCTTCGAAACTTTTCGCGACGAACGCACCTAGTCCACTCCATTAGACCCAAAACTCTTGTTTTGGGGCATTTCGGACCGTTTCGTTACTGCATGGAAGTCGATGTCAAACTTGCCGAACAGGTGCCATTAACACACAAGTTCGCTAAATGAAGTTGCTTTGAAAATTTTCACAACGAACGCACCTGATCAAGTCCATTGGACCCAAAACTTATGTTTTGGGGCATTTTTGACCGTTTCGTTACTGCACGAAAGTCGATGGAAAACTGGCCGAACTGGTGCCATTAACGCACAAGTTCGCTAAACAATGTCGCGTCTGAATTTTTCGTAACGAACGCACCCAATCCACTCCATTAGACCCAAAACTCATGTTTTGGGGTGTTTGGTACCGTTTCATTACTGTATGAAAGTCGTGGCAAAACTGGCCGAACAGGAGCCATTAACGCACAAGTTCGCTAAACGAAGTTGCTTGAAAATTTTTGGCAATGAACGTACCTGATCCAATCCATTGGACCCAAAACTCATGTTTTCGGGCGTTTCAGACCATTTCGTTACTGCACGAAAGTCGATGCGAAACGGGCCGAACAAGTGCCATTAACGCACACGTTCGCTAAACGAAGTTGCTTCGAAATATATCGCAACGAACGCATGTGATCCGCTCCGATCCACTCCATTCGACCCAAAACTCATGTTTTGGGGCATTTCAGACCGTTTCGTTACTGCACCAAAGTCGTGGCAAAACTGGCCAAACTTGTGCCATTAACACACAAGTTCGCTAAACAAGGTCGCGTCTGAATTTTTCGCAACGAACGCACCCGATCCACTCCGTCAGACCCAAAACTCATGTTTTGGGGCGTTTGGGACCGTTTCGTTACTGCACAAAAGTTGTGGCAAAACTGGCCGATCAGGTGCCATTAACACACAAGTTCGCTAAATAAAGTCACATCTGAAATTTTCACAACGAACGCACCCGTTCCATTGCATTAGACCCAAAACTCATGATTTCTGGCGTTTTCGAACCGTTTTGTTACTGCATGAAGGTCATGGCAAAACTGGCTGAACAGGTGCCATTAACGCACAAGTTCGCTAAACGAAGTTGCTTCAAAACTTTTCGCAACGAACGCACCTGACCCACTCCATTAGACCCAAAACACATGTTTTGGGGCGTTTCTGACCGTTTCGTTACTGCATGAAAGTCGATGCAAAACTGGCCGAACAAGTGCCATTAACGCACAAGTTCGCAAAACGAAGTTGCTTCGAACTTTTTCGCAACGAACGCACCTGATCCACTCCATTGGACCCAAAACACATATTTTGGGGCGTTTCGGACCATTTCTTCACTGCACAAAAGTCGATGCAAAACTGGCCGAACTGGTGCCATTAATGCACAAGTATGCTAAACAAAGTCGCGTCTGAAATTTTCTCAATGAACGCACTCGATCCACTGCATTAGACCGAAAACTAATGTGTTGGGCAGTTTCGGACCATTTTGTTACCGCACCAAAGTCGTGGCAAAACTGGCCGAACAGGTGCCATTAATGCACAAGTTCGGTAATTAAGTTGATTCAAAAATTTTCACAACGAACGCACCTAGTCCACTCCATTAGACCCAAAACTCATGTTTTGGGGCGTTTCGGACAGTTTAGTTACAGCATGAAAGTAGACGCAAAACTGACCGAACAAGTGCCATTAACGCACAAGTTCGCTAAACGAAGTTGCTTCGAAATTTTTCGCAACGAACACACCTGATCCACTCCGTTGGACGCAAAACTCATATTTTGGGGCATTTTGGACGGTTTCGTTACTGCACGAAAGTCCATGCAAAACTGGCCGAACTGGTGCCATTAACGCACAAGTTCGCTAAACAAAGTTGCTTCTGAATTTTTCACAACGAACGCACCCGATCCACTCTGTTAGACCCAAAACTTATGTTTTGGGGCGTTTCAGACCATTTTGTTACTGCACGGAAGTCGTGGCAAAACTGGCCGAACTGGTGCCATTAACGCACAAGTTCGGTAAACAAAGTCGCGTCTGAAATTTTCGCAACGAACGCACCCAATCCACTGTGTTAGACAGAAAACTAATATTTTGGGCCGTTTCGGACCGTTTCATTACTGCACGAAAGTTGATGCAAAACTGGCCGAACTGGTGCCATTAACGCACAAGTTTGCTAAACAAAGTCGTGTCTGAATTTTTCAAAACGAACGCACCCGATCCACTCCGTTAGACCCAAAACTCATGTTTTGGGGCGTTTCGGATCATTTCGTTACTGCACGAAAGTCGTGGCAAAACTGGCCGAACCGGTGCCATTAACGCACAAGTTCGCTAAAGGAAGTTGCTTGAAAATTTTTCGCAACGAATGCACCTAGTCCACTCCATTGGACCCAAAACTCATGTTTTGGGGCGTTTCGAACCATTTCGTTACTGCTCGAAAGTCGATGCCAAACTGGGCGCACAGGTGCCATTATCGCACAAGTTCGCTAAACAAAGTTGCTTCGAAATATATCGCAACGAATGCACGTGATCCACTCCGATCCACTCCATTTGACCCAAAACTCATATTTTGCGGCGTTTCGGACCGTTTTGTTACTGCAAGAAAGTCATGGCAAAACTGGCCGAACTGGTGCCATTAACAGAGAAGTTCGCTAAACAAAGTCGCGACTGAAATTTTCGCAACGAACACACCCGATCAACTGCATTAGACCCAAAACCCATGTTTTGGGGTGTTTCAAATTGTTTCATTACTGCACGAAAGTCGTGGCAAAACTTGCCGAACAGGTGCCATTAACGCACATGTTCGCTAAACGAAGTAGCTTCAAAAATTTTCGCAACGAACACACCTGATCCACACCATTAGACGCAAAACTCATGTTTTGGGGTGTTTCGGACCGTTTCGTTACTGCATGAAAGTCGATGCAAAACTGGACGAACAAGTGCCATTAACGCACAAGTTTGCTAAACGAAGTTGCTTCAAAATTTTTCACCACGAACGCACCGGATCCACTTCATTGGACCCAAAACTCATGTTCTGGGGCACTTAGGACCATTTCGTTACTGCACGAAAGTCGATGCAAAACTGGTCGAACAGGTGCCTTTAACGCACATGTTCGCTGAACGAAGTTGCGTCGAAATTTTCGCAACGAACGCACCTGATCCACTCCATTGGACCCAAAACTCATATTTTGGGGCGTTTCGGACCGTTTCTTCACTGCACAAAAGTCGATGCAAAACTGGCCGAACTGGTGCCATAAACGCAGAAGTATGCTAAACAAAGTCACGTCTGAAATTCTCTCAACGAACGCACCCGATCCACTGCATTAGACTGAAAACTAATGTGTTGGGCAGTTTCGGACCGTTTTGTTACTGCACCAAAGTCGTGGCAAAACTGGCCGAACAGGTGCCATTAACGCACAAGTTCGGTAATTAAGTTGAATCGAAAATTTTCACAACGAACGCACCTAGTCCACTCCATTAGACCCAAAACTCATGTTTTGGGGCATTTCGGACAGTTTAGCTACAGCATGAAAGTCGACGCAAAACTGACCGAACAAGTGCCATCAACGCACAAGTTCGCTAAACGAAGTTGCTTCAAAATTTTTCGCAACAAACGCACCTGAACCACTCCGTTGGACCCAAAACTCATATTTTTGGGCATTTTGGACGATTTCGTTACTGCACGAAAGTCAATGCAAAACTGGCCGAAATGGTGCCACTAACACACAAGTTCGCTAAACAAAGTTGCTTCTGAATTTTTCACAACGAACGTACCCGATCCACTATGTTAGACCCAAAACTTATGTTTTGGGCGTTTCAGACCATTTTATTACTGCACGGAAGTCGTGGCAAAACTGGCCGAACTGGTGCCACTAACGCACAAGTTCGGTAAACAAAGTCGCGTCTGAAATTTTCGCAACGAACGCACCCAATCCGCTGTATTAGACAGAAAACTAATATTTTGGGCCGTTTCGGACCGTTTCGTTACTGCACGAAAGTCCATGTAAAACTGGCCGAACTGGTGCCATTAACGCACAAGTTCGCTAAACAAAGTCGCGTCTGAATTTTTCAAAACGAACGCACCCGATCCACTCCGTTAGACCCAAAACTCATGTTTTGGGTCGTTTCGGACCATTTCGTTACTGCACGAAAGTCGTGGCAAAACTGGCCGAACCGGTGCCGTTAATGCACAAGTTCGCTAAAGGAAGTTGCTTGAAAATTTTTCGCAACGAATGCACCTAGTCCACTCCATTGGACCCAAAACTCATATTTTGGGGCATTTCGGACCATTTCATTATTGCTCGAAAGTCGATGCCAAACTGGGCGAACAGGTACCATTATCGCACAAGTTCGCTAAACAAAGTTGCTTCGAAATATATTGCTACGAACGCACGTGATCCACTCCGATCCACTCCATTCGACCCAAAACTCATATTTTTCGGCGTTTCGGACCGTTTTGTTACTGCAAGAAAGTCGTGGCAAAACTGGCCGAACTGGTGCCATTAACAGAGAAGTTCGCTAAACAAAGTCGCGACTGAAATTTTCGCAACGAACACACCCGATCAACTGCATTAGACCCAAAACCCATGTTTTGGGGTGTTTCAAATTGTTTCATTACTGCACGAAAGTCGTCGCAAAACTTGCCGAACAGGTGCCATTAACGCACAAGTTCGCTAAACGAATTAGCTTCGAAATTTTTCGCAACGAACACACCTAATCCACACCATTAGATGCAAAACTCATGTTTTGGGGCGTTTCGGACCGTTTCGTTACTGCATGAAAGTCGATGCAAAACTGGACGAACAAGTGCCATTAACGCACAAGTTCGCTAAACGAAGTTGCTTCAAAATTTTTCACCACGAACGCACCGAATCCACTCCATTGGACCCAAAACTCATGTTTTGGGGCACTTAGGACCGTTTCATTACTGCACGAAATTCGATGCAAAACTGGCCGAACTGGTGCCATTAACGCACAAGTTCGCTAAACAAAGTCACGTCTGAATTTTTTGCAACGAACACACTCAATCCACTCCGTTAGACCCAAAACTCATGTTTTGGGGCGTTTGGGACTGTTTTGTTACTACATGAAAGTCGTGGCAAAACTGGCCGAACAGGTGCCATTAACGCACAAGTTCGCTAAACAAAGTTGCTTCAAAATTTTTCACAACGAACACACATGATCCACTCCATTGGACCCAAAACTCATATTTTCTGGCGTTTCGGACCATCTCGATGCAAAACTGGACGAACAAGTGCCATTAACGCACAAGTTTGCTAAACGAAGTTGCTTCAAAATTTTTCGCAACGAACACACGTGATCCACTCCGGTCCACTCCATTGTACCCAAAACTCTTATTTTGGGGCGTTTTAGACCGTTTCGTTACTGCAAGAAAGTCATCGAAAAACTGGATGAACTAGTGCCATTAATGCACAAGTATGCTAAAGAAAATTGCGTCTGAAATTTTTGCAACGAACGCACCCGATCCACTACATTAGACCGACAACTAATGTGTTGGGCTGTTTCGGACCGTTTCGTTACTACACGAAAGTCGTGGCAAAACTGACCGAACAGGTGCCATGAAGGCACAAGTTCGATAATTAAGTTGCTTGAATAATTTTCGCAATGAACGCACCTGATCCACTCCATTGGACCCAAAACTCATATTTTGGTGCGTTTCGGACCATCTCGTTACTGCATGAAAGTTGATGCAAAACTGGCTGAACAGGTGCCTTTAACGCACACGTTCGCTAAACGAAGTTGATTCAAAATTTTTCACAACGAACGCACGTGATCCACTCCGATCCACTCCATATGACCCAAAACTCATGTTTTGGGGTGTTTCGGAACGTTTCATTACAACACGAAAGTCATGGAAAAACTGGCCGAACTAGTGCCATTAATACATAAGTTCGCTAAACAAAGTCGCGTCTGAAATTTTTACAACGAACGCACCCCATCCACTGAATTAGACCGAAAACTAATGTTTTGGGCCGTTTCAGACCATTTCGTTACTGCACGAAAGTCGTGGCAAAACTGGCCGAAAAGGTGCCATTAACGCACAAGTTCAAAATTTTTCGCAACAAACGCGCCTAGTCCACTCCATTAGACCCAAAACTCATGTTTTGTAGCGTTTCGGGCCGTTTCCTTACTGCATAAAAGTCGATGCAAAACTGGACGAACCGGTGCCATTAACGCAAAACTTCACTAAATGAAGTTGCTTCAAAAATTTTCACAACGAACACACCTGATCAACTCCATTGGACCCAAAATTCATGTTTTCGGGTATTTCGGACCATTTAGTTACCGCACAAAAGTCGATGCAAAACTGGCCGAACTGGTGCCCTTAACGCACAAGTTCGCTGAACAAAGTCGCGTCTGAATTTTTCGCAACGAACGCACCCGATCCACTCTGTTAGACCCAAAACTCATGTTTTAGGGTGTTTCGGACCGTTTTGTTAGTGCACGAAAGTCGTGGCAAAACTGGCCGAACAGGTGCCATTAACGCACAAGTTCGCTAAACGAAGTTGCTTCAAAATTTTTCACAACGAACGAACCTGATCCACTCTATTGGATCCAAAACTCAAGTTTTGGGGCGTTTCGGACCATTTCGTTACTGCACGAAAATCGATGCAAAACTGGCCGAACAGGTGCCATTAACGTACACGTTCGCTAAACGATGTTGCTTCGAAATTTTTTGCAACGAACGCACCTGATCCACACCATTCGACCCAAAACTCATGTTTTGGGGCATTTCGGAACGTTTCGTTACTACATGAAAGGCGATGCAAAACTGGCCGAACTGGTGCCAATAACGCACAAGTTCGCTAAACAAAGTCGCGTCTGAACTTTTCGCAACGAACGCACCCGATCCAGTCCGTTAGACCCAAAACTCATGTCTCGGGGCATTTCGGACCGTTTCGTTAATGCACGAAAGTCATGGCAAAACTGGCCGAACATGTGCCATTAAAGCACAAGTTCGCTAAACGAAGTTGCTTGAAAATTTTTGGCAGCGAACGTACCTGATCCACTCCATTGGACCCAAAACTCATCTTTTGGGGTGTTTCGTACCATATCGTTACTACACGAAAGTAGATGCAAAACTGGCTGAATAGGTGCCTTTAACGCACACGTTCGCTGAACGAAGTTGCTTCAAAATTTTTCGCAACGAACGCACGTGATCCACTCCGATCCACTCCATTACACCTAAAACTCATGTTTTGGGGCGTTTCGGACCGTTCCATAACTGCACGAAAGTCGTGGCAAAACTGGCCGAACTAGTGCCATTAACGCATAAGTTCGCTAAACAAAGTCGCGTCTGAAATTTTCTCAACGAACGAACCCGATCCACTGCATTAGACCGAAAACTAATGTTTTGGGCCATTTCGGACCGTTCCGTTACTGCACAAAAGTCGTGCCAAAACTGGCCGAATAGGTGCCATGAACACACAAGTTCGCTAAACAATGTTGATTCGAAATTTTTCCCAACGAACGCACCTGATCCACTCTTTTGGACCCAAAACTCATGTTTTGGGGTATTTCGGACCATTTTGTTACTGCGCGAAAGTCGTGGCAAAACTGGCCGAACTGGTGCCATTAACGCACAAGTTCGCTAACCAAAGTCGCGTTTGAATTTTACGCAACGAACGCACCCGATCCACTCCGTTAGATACAAAACTATTTTGGGGCGTTTCGGACCGTTTCGTTACTGCATGAAAGTCGTGGCAAAACTGGCCGAACAGGTGTCATTAACGCACAAGTTCACTAAACGAAGTTGCTTGAAATTTTTTTGCAATGAACGCACCTAATCCACTCCATTGGACCCAAAACTCATATTTTCGGGCATTTCGGACCGTTTTATTACTGCATGAAAGCTGATGCAAAACTGGCCGAACAGGTGCCTTTAACGCACACGTTCGCTAAATGAAGTTGTTTCGAAATTTTTCGCAAGAAACGCACTTGATCCACTCTGATCCACTCCATTGGACCCAAAACTCTTGTTTTGGGGCATTTCGGACCGTTTCGGTACTGGACGAAACTCGTGGCAAAACTGTCCGAACTAGTGCCATAAACGCACAAGTATGCTAAACAAAGTCGCGTCTGAAATTTTCGCAACGAACGCACCCGATCCACTGCATTATACCGAAAACTAATGTTTTGGGGCATTTCGGACCGTTTCGTTACTGGATGAAAGTCGTGACAAAACTGGCCGAACAAGTGCCATTAACGCACAAGTTCGCTAAACGAAGTTGCTTTGAAAATTTTCACAACGAACACACCTGATCCACACCATTGGACCCAAAACTCATGTTTTGGGGATTTTCGGACCGTTTTGTTACTGCACGAAAGTCGATGCAAAACAGGCCGAACTGGTGCCCTTAACGCACAAATTCGCTAAACAAAGTCGCGGCTGAAATTTTCGCAATGAAAGCACCCAATCCACTGCATTAGACCGAAAACTAATGTTTTGGGTCGTTTCGGACCGTTTCGTTACTGCACGGAAGTCGTGGCAATCTGGCTGAACAGGTACCATTTACGCACAAGTTCGCAAAACGAAGTTACTTCAAAAATTTTCGCAACGAACTCACCTAGAACACTCCATTAGACCTAAAACTCATGTTTTGGGGGTGTTTTGGACCGTTTTGTTACTGCATGAAACTTGATGCAAAACCGGCCGAACAGGTGCCATTAACGCACAACTTCGCTAAACGAAGTTGCTTCGAAATTTTTCGCAACGAATGCACGTGATACACTCCATTAGACCCAAAACGCATGTTTTGGGGCATTTCGGATTGTTTCGTTACTGCAAGAAAGTTGATGCAAAACTGGTTGAACAGGTGCCTTTAACGCACAAGTTCGCTAAACGAAGTTGTTTCGAAATTTTTTGCAACGAACACACGTGATCCACTCCGATACCACTCCATTGGACCCAAAACTCATGTTTAGGGGCTGTTTCGGACTGTTTCGTTACTGCACGAATGTCGTGGCAAAACTGGCCGAACTGGAGCCATTAACACACAAGTTCGCTAAACGAAGTTGCTTGAAAATTTTTCGCAATGAATGCAGCTGATCCACTCCATTGGACCCAAAGCTCATGTTTTGGGGCATTTCAGGCCATTTTGTTACTCCATGAAAGCCGATGCAAAACTGGCCGAACAGGTGCCTTTAACGCAGACGTTCGCTAAACAAAGTTGCTTCGAAATTTTTTGCAACGAGCACACTTGATCCACTTCGATCCACTGCATTAGACCGAAAACTAATGCTTTGGGGTGTTTCAGACCATTTCGGTACTGCACGAAAGTCGTGGCAAAACTGGCCGAACTGGTGCCATTAACGCAGTAGTTCGCTAAATGAAGTTGCTTCAATATTTTTCGCAATGAACGCACCTGATCCACTCCATTGGACCCAAAACTCATGTTTTGGGGCGTTTCAGACCGTTTCATTACTACACGAAAGTCGTAGCAAAACTGGCCGAATAGGTGCCGTTAACGCACACGTTCACTAAACGAAGTTGCTTCGAAATATATCGCAACTAACGCACGTGATCCACTCCGATCCAATCCATTGGACCCAAAACTCATGTTTTGGGGTGTTTCGAACCGTTTCGTTACTGCACGAAAGTCGATGCAAAACTGGCCGAACTGGTGCCATTAACGCACAAGTTCGCTAAACGAAGTTGGTTCGAAATTTTTTGAAACGAACACATCTAATCCATTCCATTAGACCAAAAACTCAAGGAAAGTTGATGTAAAACTGGCCGAACAAGTGCCATTAACGCACAAGTTCGATAAACAAAGTTGCTTCAAAATTTTTCGCAACGAACGCACCTGATCCACTCCATTGGACCCAAAACTCATGTTTTAGGGCGTTTCGGACCGTTTCGTTACTGCACGAAAGTCGATGCAAAACTGGCCGAACTGGTGCCATTAACGCACAAGTTCGCTAAACAAAGTCGCATCTTAAATTTTCACAACGAATGCACCCGATCCACTGCATTAGACTGAAAACTAATGTTTTGGGCGGTTTCGGACCGTTTCGTTACTACACGAAAGTCATGGCAAAACTGGCCGAACACGTACCATTAACGCACAAGTTCGCTAAATTAAGTTCCTTCAAAATTTTTCTCAACGAACGCACCTAATCCACTCCATTGGACCTAAAACTCATGTTTTGGGGCATTTTCGAACCGTTTCGTTACTGCACGAAAGTCGTGGCAAAACTAGCCGAACAGGTGCGTTTGACGCACAAGTTCGCTAAACGAAGTTGCTTCGAAATTTTTCGCAACGAATGCAGCTGGTCCACTCCATTAGACCCAAAACTCATGTTTTGGTGCGTTTCGGACCGTTTCGTTTCCGCATGAAAGTCGATGCAAAATTGGCCGAAGAAGTGCCGTTAATGCACAAGTTTGCTAAACAAAGTTGCTTCAAAATTTTTCGCAACGAGTGCATTCCATTAGACCAAAAACTCATGTTTTGGGGTGTTTCGGACCGTTTCCTTACTGCATGAAAGTCGATGCAAAACTGGTTGAACAGGTGGCATTAACGCACACGTTCGCTAAATGAAGTTGCTTCAAAATTTTGCGCAATGAATGCACCTGATCCACTCGATTGGACCCAAAACTCATATTTTGGGGCGTTTCGGACCATTCTGTTACTGCACGAAAGTCGATGCAAAACTGGCCGGACAGGTGCCATTAACGCACACGTTCGCTAAACGAAGTTGCTTCGAAATATGTCGCAACTAACGCACGTGATCCCCTCCAATCCACTCTATTGGACCAAAAACTCATGTTTTGGGGCATTTAGGACCGTTTCGTTACTGCGCAAAAGTCGATGCTAAACTGGCCGAACTGGTGCCATTAACGCACAAGTTCGCTAAACAAATTCGCGTCTTAAATTTTCGCAACGAACGCACCCGATCCACTGCATTAGACCGAAAACTAATGTTTTGGGCCGTTTCGGACCGTTTCGTTAGTGCACAAAAGACGTGGCAAAACTGGCCGAATAGGTACCATTAACGCACAAGTTCGCTAAACCAAATTGCTTCAAAATTTTTCGCAACGAACTCACCTAGTCCATTCCATTAGACCCAAAACTCTTGTTTTGGGGCGTTTCGGACCGTTTCGTTACTGTATGAAAGTTGATGCAAAACTTGCTGAACAGGTGCCATTAACGCACAAGTTCGCTAAACGAAGTTGCTTCAAAATTTTTCGCAACGAAGGCACCTGATCTACTCCATTGGACCCAAAACTCATGTTTTGGGGTGTTTCGGACCATCTCGTTACTGCACGAAAGTCGATGCAAAACTGGCCGAACAGGTGACATTAATGCACAAGTTCGCTAAACGAAGTTGCTTCGAAATTTTTCGCAACTAACGCACGTGATCCACTCCATTAGACCCAAAACTTATATTTTGGGGCGTTTCGCACCGTTTCGTTACTGCATGAAAGTCGATGCAAAACTGGCTGAACAGGTTCCATTAACGCACAAGTTCGCTAAACGAAGTTGCTTCGAAATTTTTCGCAACGAACACACCTAATCCAATCCGTTGGACCCAAAACTCATGTTTTGGGGCATTTAGGACTGTTTCGTTGCTGCACGAAAGTCGATGCAAAACTGGCCGAACTGGTGCCATTAATGCACAAGTTTGCTAAACAAATTCGAGTCTGAATTTTTCGCAACGAACGCACCCGATCCACTCAGTTAGACCCAAAACTCATGTTTTGGTGCGTTTTGGACCATTTCGTTACTGCACGAAAGTCGTAACTGATGAGGACATCGCTAGCATGGATACGACCATATCAGTACCTTCTTGTCCAAAGGTGAATCAACTCTATATCAAGATTAATTTTGATACATTTGAACAATTAATGCTGCACTATGATTTCGTTGCATTCTCATTTTTAGAATTACTTGACTGGATAAAGCCGTGTTTGGAAATTACATTCTTAGTTTGATATTCTTTGCAATCTAGATTGTTTAGAGAAGAAATTATTTCAGAATTGCATTTCGCCATGTTTTGATCACTGTTCATTCTATGGAATTGGAAAATAACACTCGTGGAGAGTACATGGTTCGTCGGGTGTATATTTACTTAGATTTGAAACCTCCTTTTAAGAGTGCCTCAAAGCGATCAGCAAATGACTTGCATTGAAACTAATTATACCATATCGAGTTTCTTTGCTATTGATAACATGTTGCAGGTCAATTTTCAAGAAGGGGAGCAAATCTTGCTGCCTGTATTTTATTGGGAGTTTCAGGATTATATTTGAAAGAACTTGAAAAGACTCCATTACTGAACAACGCTCGTAACGCCAAACCGAGGACGGTTTTCAGCCAAGAAGGGGAGAATGATGAGGACATCACTAGCATGGATACGAGCACATTAGTACCTTCTTGTCCAAAGGTGAATCAACTCTATATCAAGATTAAATTTGATACATTTGAACAATTAATGCTGTACTATGATTTCGTTGCATTCTCATTTTCAGAAATACTTGACTGGATAAGCCGTGTTTGGAAATTACATGAAAAACACGGAGGACCAAAGAAATTGATTGGGGACCAAGCTCAAGTCTTTCCAATGTTCTCCACCAGGCCACCACGTCACTTTTGGTGCAAGGAAAGGAAGAGTCCAAATCCAACACGTTTTGGATATTGGATTCGGACTGCAGGATAGAACCAAGTTGTAACGGCTGCCACGACTTCATACGGACACCGATTGGGGAGTTCTTGGACTTCACGTAAAGCTTATAAAGTCTAGTTTCATATGGATCTGGACTCATGTCCATATCTTCTCCGAGGCGGCCGCAATCATTAATTTACTACAAAGACCTTTTCTGTCCACGGTGCTGCGTCACCTGATTTTGGCCCCATGGGGCGTGTATCAATTGGGGCCCAACAGGGGCACGTCCTAGGGTTTAGGGACGACCTCCACCACGTCCTGGTCATCCTCTACCCTCTTATATACCTCCATAGCCACCACGAACAGATTGGGTTTTGTTAGATGCAAGTTTAGCTTTTGCTACTTCCTTGTAGACGCGCGTGCTGATCCAGCCGCCCGTCCACTTGTTTTCGGAACCCTATCAATATTGAGATTCGGTTTGAGACCTTCAATTACATCTCATAATTTTAGTACTTATTCTACTTGTTCTTGCTAGTTCTTCGATTGCTTGCAGGACGAGTGCCCTAGTAGCCGGGTGTCGCGCTCCACAAGATCGCGGCAACCAAAGGAGGTGGTGTATCGGTTGCTAAGGCGCAGCATCCTTGGAAGGCTGTAGTCGGGCCGTGAACGTCGTCTCCTCCATCAATCGAGTTATTCCACGCCTCTCATCGAAAGATCAGAAACAAACCCTAACGGGTTTACATCTGTAAAAAAACTGGCCGAAAATATGCCATTAACGCACAAGTTCGCTAAACGAAGTTGCTTCAACATATTTCGCAACGAACGCACCTGATCCACTCCATTGGACCCAAAACTCATGTTTTGGGGTGTTTCGGACCATCTCGTTACTGCACGAAAGTCGATGCAAAACTGGCCGAATAGGTGCCTTTAACGCACACGTTCGCTAAACGAAGTTGCTTCAAAATTTTTCGCAACGAACGCATGTGATCCACTCCGATCCACTCCATTGGACCCAAAACTCTTGTTTTGGGGCATTTCAGACTGTTTCCTTACTGCACAAAAGTCATTGTAAAACTGGCCGAACAGGTGCCATTAACGCACAACTTCTCTAAATGAAGTTGCTTCGAAATTTTTCGCAACAAACGCACCTAGTCCACTCCATTAGACCCAAAACGCATGTTTTGGGGCATTTCGGACCGTTTCGTTACTGCATGAAAGTCGATGCAAAACTAGCCGAACAGGTGCCATTAACGTACAAGTTCGCTAAACGAAGTTGCTTCGAAATTTTTCATAACGAACGCACCTGATGCACTCCATTGGACCCAAAACTCATATTTTGGAGCGTTTTGGACCATCTCGTTACTGCATGAAAGTCGATGCAAAACTGGCCGAACAGGTGCCTTTAACGCACACGTTCGCTAAACAAAGTTGTTTCGAAATTTTTCGCAACGAACGTACATGATCCACTCCGATCCACTCCATTGGACTCAAATCTCATGTTTTCGGGCGTTTCGAACCGTTTCGTTACTACACGAAAGTCGTGGCAAAACTGGCCGAACTAGTGCCATTAACGCACAAGTTCGCTAAACAAAGTCGCGTCTGAAATTTTTGAAACGAACGCACACAGTCCACTCCATTAGATCGAAAACTAATGTTTTGGGCTGTTTCGGACCGTCTCGTAACTGCACGAAAGTCCTGGCAAAACTGGCCGAACAGGTGGCATTAACGCACACATTCACTAAATGAAGTTGCTTCGAAATATATCGCAACTAACGCACGTGATCCACTCCGATCCACTCCATTGGACCCAAAACTTATGTTTGGGGTGTTTCGGACCGTTTCGTTACTGCATGAAAGTCGATGCAAAACTAGTTGAATAGGTGTCATTAACGCACAAGTTCGCTAAATGAAGTTTCTTCAAAAATTTTCGCAACGAACGCACCTGATCCAATCCATTGGACCCAAAACTCATGTTTTGGGGCATTTAGGACTGTTTCCTTACTGCACGAAAGTCGAAGCAAAACTGGCGGTAACTGGTGCCATTAAGGCACTAGTTTGCTAAACAAATTTGAGTCTGAATTTTTCACAACGAACGCACCCGATCCACTCCGTTTGACCCAAAACTCATGCTTTGCGGCGTTTCGGACCGTTTCGTTACTGCTCGAAAATCGTAACAAAACTGGCTGAAAATGTGCCATTAACGCACAAGTTAGCTAAACGAACTTGCTTCAAAATTGTTCACAATGAATGAACGCACCTGATCCACTCCATTGGTCCCAAAACTCATGTTTTGGAGAGTTTCGGACCATCTCGTTACTACACGAAAGTCGATGTTAAACTTTCCGAACAGGTGCCTTTAACGCACATGTTCGCTAAACGAAGTTGCTTCGAAATTTTTCACAACGAACGCACCTGATCCACTCCATTAGACCCAAAACGCATATTTCGGAGCGTTTCGGACTGTTTTGTTACTGCATGAAAGTTTATGCAAAACTGGCTGAAGAGGTGCCTTTAATGCACAAGTTCGCTAAATGAAGTTGATTCAAAATTTTTCGCAACGAACACACGTGATCCACTCTGATCCACTCCATTGGACCCAAAACTCATATTTTGGGGCTATTTCGGACTGTTTCGTTACTGCAGGAAAGTCGTGGCAAAACTGGCCGAAATGGTGCCATTAACACACAAGTTCGCTAAACGAAGTTGCTTGAAAATTTTTCGCAATGAACGCACCTGATCCACTCCATTGGACCCAAAACTCATGTTTCGGAGCGTTTTGGACCATTTCGTTACTGCATGAATGCCGATGCAAAACTGGTCGAACAGGTGCCTTTAACGCACACGTTCGCTAAATGAAGTTGCTTCGAAATTTTTCGCAACGAACGCACTTGATCCACTCCGATCCACTCCATTGGATCCAAAACTCTTATTTTGGGGCGTTTCGTACCGTTTCGGTACTGGACGAAAGTCGTGGCAAAACTGGCCGAACTGGTGCCATTAATGCACAAATATGCTAAATAAAATCGCATCTTAAATTTTCGCAACGAACGCAGCCGATCCACTACATTAGACCGAAAGCTAATATTTTGGGGCATTTCCAACTGTTTCATTACTGCATGAAAGTCGATGCAAAACTGGTTGAACAGGTGCCATTAACGCACAAGTTCGCTAAATGAAGTTTCCTCGAATTTTTTCGCAACGAACGCACCTGATCCAATCCATTGGACCCAAAACTCATGTTTGGGGGCATTTAGGACTGTTTTGTTACTGCACGAAAGTCGAAGCAAAATTGGCGGTAACTTGTGCCATTAAGGCACTAGTTCGCTAAACAAATTTGAGTCTGAATTTTTCGCAACGAATGCACCCGATCCACTCCGTTTGACCCAAAACTCATGTTTTGGGGCGTTTCAGACTGTTTCGTTACTGCCCGAAAGTCGTAACAAAACTGGCTGAAAATGTGCCATTAACGCACAAGTTCGCTAAACGAACTTGCTTCAAAATTATTCGCAATGAACGCACCTGATCCACTCGATTGGTCCCAAAACTCATGTTTTGGAGCGTTTTGGACTATCTCGTTACTGCACGAAAGTCGATGCAAAACTGGCCGAACAGGTGCCTTTAACACACATTGATGAGGACATCCCTCCCAACGATACACCCATGCCTACTACGCAGCAAGGACCAATGACAAGAGCTCGTGCACGAGAGCTAAATTATCAGGTAAACTCGTTCCTTGCTTTCCACAAACCATCATCCATGAATGGGGTACTACTAAATTCTTGTGATGCTTTTCTTATTCTTAGGAACATGGGACATGAACCAGATTGGAGGGAGAGCAAACACGACAAGAAAGCGAGTGTGGATGATCAGATCGGACCATACCAGTTCGGACCTCCAGGAAGGGGCAACTTCGGAAGGCCATAACTCTTAGCTCCGAATATTGTTTGAAGCACATGAGTACTTGTTGGAAAGCTGCTGAAGTCTACTTTCAGATGGATCCAACCTCAAGACGAAATTCCAAAGGAGTTAAGCAGAGTCGCCAAAATGACGTTCAGTCTTCCAGTCTTGGGCTGAGGCCCTTGTATCTAGTTCAGCCCACTAGGGGCCCATTCTAAGTTAGGGTTTACACCCCCCACGCCTCTTGGCTGCCCCCCCACCTATATAAACCACCAGCAGCCACCATTTGACAATGAAGTTGCTTCGAAATCTTTCGCAACCAATGCACCTGATCCACTCCATTGGACCCGAAACTCATGTTCTGGGGCATTTCGTACCATTTCATTACTGCACGAAAGTCAATGCAAAACTGGCCGAACTGGTGCCATTAACGCACAAGTTTACTAAACAAAGTTGCTTCAAAATTTTTCGCTATGAAGGCACGCGATCCACTCGGATCCACACCATTGGACCCAAAACTCACATTTTGGGGCGTTTCGGATAGTTTCGTTACTGCACGAAAGTCAATGCAAAACTGGTCGAACAGATGCCAATAACGCACAAGTTCGCCAAACAAAGTTGCTTCAAAATTATTCGCAACAAATGCTCCACATCCACTCCATTGGACCCAAAACTCATATTCTGGGGCGTTTCGGACCGTTTTATTATTGCACAAAACTCGATGCAAAACTGACCGAACTGTTGGCATTAACGCACAAATTCACTAAACGAAGTTGCTTCGAAATTATTCGCAACGAACGCATGTGATCCACTCCATTGGACCCAAAACTCATGTTTTGGGGCATTTCGAACCATTTCGTTACGGCACAAAAGTCGATGCAAAACTGGCCGAACTAGTGCCATTAATGAACAAGTTCGCTAAACAAAGTCGCGTCTGAATTTTTCGCAACGAATGCACCCGATCCACTTCATTAGACCAAAAACTCATGTTTTGGGGCGTTTCGGACTGTTTCGTTACTGCACAAAAGTTGTGGCAAAACTGGCCGAACAGGTGCCATTAACGCACAAGTTCGCTAAACGAAGTTCCTTCAAAATTTTTCAAAATGAACGCACCAGATCCACTCCATTGGACCCAAAACTCATGTTTTGGGGTATTTCGGACCGTTTCGTTACTGCACGAAAGTCGATGCAAAACTGGCCGAACTGGTGCCATTAATGCACAAGTTCGCAAAACAAAGTGGCATCTGAATTTTTCGCAACGAACACACCCGATCCACTACCATAGACCCAAAACTCATATTTTGGGGCGTTTCGGACCATTTCATTACTGTACGAAAGTCGATGCAAAACTGGCCGAACTGTTGGCATTAACGTACAAGTTCACTAAACGAAGTTGCTTCAAAATTTTTCGCAACGAACGCCCGTGATGCACTCCATTCGACCCAAAACTCATGTTTTGAGGCATTTCGGACCGTTTCGTAACTGCACGAAAGTCGATGCAAAACTGGCCGAACAAGTGTCATTAACGCACAAGTTCGCTAAACAAAATCACGTCTGAATTTTTCGCAACGAATGCACTCGATCCACTCCATTGGACCCCAAAACTCATGTTTTGGGGCGTTTCGGACCATTTCATAACTGCACGAAAGTTATGGCAAAACTGGCCGAACAGGTGCCATCAACGCACAAGTTCGCTAAACAAAGTTGCTTATAAATTTTTCTCAATGGACGCACCTGATCCTCTCCAATGGACCCAAAACTCATATTTTGGGGCATTTCGGACCGTTTCGTTACTCCACGAAAGTCGTGGCAAAACAGGTCGAACAGGTGCCATTAACGCACAAGTTCGCTAAACGAAGTTCCTTCGAAATTTTTCAAAATGAACGCACGAGATCCACTCCATTCGACCCAAAACTCATGTTTTGGGGTATTTCGGGCCGTTTCGTTACTGCACGAAAATCGATGCAAAACTGGATGAACTGGTGCCATTAACGTACAAGTTCGCTAAACAAAGTGGCGTCTGAATTTTTCGCAACGAACGCACCCGATTTACTCACTTAGACCCAAAACTCATGTTTTGGGGCGTTTCGGACCGTTTCATTACTGCACAAAAGACAATACAAAACTGGCCGAACTAGTGCTAATAATGCACAAGTTCGCTAAACGAAGTTGCTTCGAAATTTTTCGCAACGAACGCACCCGTTCCACTCCATTGGATCCAAAACTCATGTTTTGGGGTATTTCGGACCGTTTCGTTGCTGCATGAAAGTGGTTGCAAAACTGGACGAACTGGTGCCATTAACGCACAAGTTCGCTAAAGAAAGTCGCGTCTGAAATTTTCGTACCGAACGGACCCGATCCACTCCATTGGACCCAAAGCTCAGGTTTTGGGGCGTTTCGGACCATTTCGTTACTGCACGAAAGTCGTGGGAAAACTGGCCGAACAGGTGCCAATAACGCACAAGTTCGCTGAACGAAGTTGTTGCGAAATTTTTCCCAACGAACGCACGTGATCCACTCCATCGACCCAGGACTCATGTTTTGGGGCGTTTCGGACCGTTTTGTTACTTCACGAAAGTCGTGGCAAAACTGGCTGAACAGATGCCATTAACGCACACGTTCACTAAATGAAGTCGCGTCTGAAATTTTCACAATGAACGCACCTGATCCACACCATTGGACCCAAAACTCATGTTTTGGGGCATTTTGGACCGTTTTGTAACCGCACGAAAGTCGATGCAAAACTGGACGAACTGGTGCCATTAACGCAAAAGTTCACTAAACGAAGTTGCTTCGAAATTTTTCGCTACGAAGGCACGTGATCCACTCCGATCCACTCCATTGGACCCAAAACTCACGTTTTGGGGCGTTTCGGACCGTTTCGTTACTGCATGGAAGTCGATGCAAAACTGGCCGAACAGATGCCAATAACGCACAAGTTTGCTAAACGAAGTTGCTTCAAAATTTTTGGCAACGAACGCTCCTGATCCACTCCATTCGACCCAAAACTCATGTTTTGGGGCGTTTCGGACCGTTTGGTTATTGCATGAAAGTTGATGCAAAACTGGCCGAATTGGTGCCATAACGCACAAGTTCGCTAAACGAAGTTGCTTCAAAATTTTTCGCAACAAACGCACCCGATCCACTCCATTGGACCCATAACTCTTGGTTTGGGGGATTTCGGACCGTTTCGTTACCGCATGAAAATCATGGCAAAACTGGCCGAATAGGTTCCAATAACGCACAAGTTCGCTAAACGAAGTTGCTGCGAAATTTTTCGCAATGAACGCACTTGATCCACTCCATGGACCCGATCCACTCAATTAGACCCCAAACTCAAGTTTTGGGGCATTTCAGACCGTTTCGTTACTGCACGAAAGTTTTGGCAAAACTGGTCGAACAGGTGCCATTAACGCACAAGTTCGCTACACATAGTCGCGCCTAAATTTTTCACAACAAATGCACCCAATCCACTCCATTAACCCAAAACACATGTTTTGGGGCGTTTCGGACCATTTCGTTACTGCACGAAACTTTCGGCAAAACTGGCTGAACAGGTGCCATTAACGCACAAGTTCGCTAAACGAAATTGCTTCGAAATTTTTCGCAACGAACCCACCTGATCCTCTCCATTGGACCCAAAGCTCATGTTTTAGGGCGTTTCGGACCATTTCATTACTGTCTGAAAGTCGATGCAAAACTGGACGAACAGGTGCCATTAACATACAAGTTCGCTAAAGAAAGTCACATCTGAATTTTTCGCAACGAACGCACCCGATCCACTCCATTGGACCCAAAACTCATGTTTTGGGGCGTTTTGGACCGTTTCGCTACTGCACGAAAGTCGTGGCAAAACTGGCCAAACAGGTGCCATTAACGCACAATTTTGATAAACGAAGTTGCTTCGAAATTTTTTGCAATGAACACACCTGATCCACTTGATTGGACCCAAAAGTCATGTTTTGAGACATTTCGGACCGTTGCGTTACTGTCGATCGATGCAAAACTGACCGAACAGGTGCCATTAACACACATGTTCACTAAATGAAGTTGGTTCGAAATTTTTCGCAACGAACGCACCTGATCCACTCCATTGGACCCAAAACTTATGTTTTGGGGCATTTCGGACCGTTTCGTTACTGCCCGAAAGTCGATGCAAACCTGGCCAAAGTGGTGCCATTAACGCACAAGTTAACTAAACGAAGTTGCCTCAAAATTTTTTGCTACGAAGGCTCGTGATCCACTCCAATCCACTCCATTGGACCCAAAACTCCCCTTTTGTGGCGTCTCGGACCGTTTTGTTACTGCACGAAAGTCGATACGAAACTGGCCGAACAGGTGCCAATAACGCTCAAGTTCGCTAAACGAGATTGCTTCAAAATTTTTCGCAACGAACGCTCTTGATCCACTCCATTGGACCCAAAACTCATGTTTTGGTCCATTTCGGAGCATTTCATTACTGCACGAAAGTTGATGCAAAACTGGACGAACTTTTGCCATTAATGCACAAGTTCACTAAACGAAGTTGCTTCAAAATTTTTCGGAATGAACGCACGTGATCCACTCCATTGGACCCAAAACTCATGTTTTGGGGTATTTCGCACCATTTCCTTACTGCAGGAAAGTCGATGCAAAACTGGCCGAACTAGTGCCATTAACGCATAAATTCGCTAAACAAAGTCACGTCTAAATTTTTTGCAATGAATGCACCCGAACCACTCCATTAGACCCAAAACTCATGTTTTGGGGCGTTTTGGACCGTTTCGTTATTGCACGAAAGTGGTGGAAAAATTGGCCGATCAGGTGCCATTAACGCACAAGTTCGCTAAACGAAGTTGCTTCGAAATTTTTTGCAATGAACGCACCAGATTCTCTCCATTGGACCCAAAACTCATGTTTTGGGGTGTTTCGGACCGTATCGTTACTGCACGAAAGTCGTGGCAAAATGGCCGAACAGGTGCCATTAACGCACAAGTTCGCTAAACGAAGTTGCTTCGAAATTTTTTGAAATGAAAGCACCAGATCCACACAATTGGACCCAAAACTCATGTTTTGTGGCATTTCGGACCGTTTCGTTACTGCACGAAAATTGATGCAAAATTAGCCGAAGTGGTGCCATTAACGTAAAAGTTCGCTAAACGAAGTTGCTATGAAGTTTTTCACAACGAATGCACCTGATCCACTCAATTAGACCCCAAACTCATGTTTTGGGGCATTTCGGACCGATTTGTTACTGCACGAAAGTTGTGGCAAAACTGGCCGAAGAGGTGCCATTAACGCACAAGTTCGCTAAACAAAGTCACGTCTGAATTTTTCACAATAAATGCACCCAATCCACTCAATTAGACCCAAAACTCATGTTTTGGAGCATTTCGGACCGTTTCGTTACTGCACGAAAGTTGTGGCAAAACTGGCCGAAAAGTTGCCATTAACGCACAAGTTCGCTAAACAAAGTTGTGGCAAAACTTGTGACGACTGCTCCAGTATTAGCTCGGTCAGATAGTACACAGCCTTTTGATGTCTATTGCGATGCTTCGGGAATTGGCCTTGGTTGTGTCCTTATGCAAAACAACCGGGTTATTGCTTATGCATCCCGAGCACTTCGGAATCATGAGCAAAATTATCCAACACATGATCTTGAATTGGCAGCAGTTATCCATGCTCTCAAGATCTGGAGACATCATCTTATGGGGGCTAAGTGTAACATTTACACTGACCATAAGAGCCTCAAGTATATTTTCACTCAAGCTGATCTAAATATGAGGCAAAGGCGTTGGTTAGAGTTGATCAAAGATTATGACCTTGAGGTACACTATCATCCGGGCAAAGCTAATGTGGTTGCGGATGCACTTAGCCGCAAAGCACACTGTCATTGTTTATCCATAGCAACTTTCAGTGACACTCTTTGCCATCAGATGAGAAAACTCAATTTAGAGATCATTTCTCAAGGTAGTCTGAATCTGTTATCTATTGAATCCACTCTCCAAGATAAAATCATTATGTCTCAACTTAATGATGAGGGTGTCAAAATTATCAAATCCAAGTTATCCCAGGGAGAAGCTAAATATAAGTGTTTTCGCACTGATCATCAAGGAATCCTGTGGTTCAACAATCGTATTGTTGTACCTAAAGATCATCAGCTTCGCAAGCAAATCCTTGATGAAGCACATTTGTCCAAGTTCTCTATTCATCCTGGTAGCACCAAAATGTATCAAGATCTACGGCAACATTTTTGGTGGACCAGAATGAAAAGAGAAATTGCTAAATATGTGTCTGAGTGCGATACGTGCCAGAGAGTCAAAGCTAGTCATCTCAAGGCTTCTGGTACACTTCAGCCATTACCCATTCCATCATGGAAGTGGGAAGACATTAGCATGGATTTCATTGTCGGTCTTCCCAACACATCTCAAAAGCATGACTCCATATGGGTGATCATTGATAGACTCACGAAAACAGCTCATTTTCTTCCTGTGCATACCACTTACTCTGCTAAGAAGTATGCCGAAGTCTATCTAGAACAAATCATTCGATTGCATGGGGTTCCAAAAACCATCATCTCTGATCGAGGGCCCCAATTTATCGCACGATTTTGGGAGCAATTGCAATCAGCTCTAGGGACCAAATTGATTCAAAGCTCTGCGTATCATCCCCAGACTGATGGGCAGACTGAGCGAGTTAACCAAATCCTTGAAGACATGCTCCGAGCTTGTATTATTCACTATGGTACAAGTTGGGACAAGTGCCTTGCTCTAGCTGAATTTGCTTATAACAACAGTTATCAAGCTAGTCTTCAAATGGCTCCTTTCGAAGTGTTATATGGTCGCAGATGCCGAACTCCTTTGAGTTGGTCTGAGACCGGTGAACGCAAAATCTTCGGACCGGATCTAGTCATTGAAGCCGAAGATAAGGTTAAGATTATCCAATCTAATCTTAAAACCGCTCAGTCCAGACAAAAGAGCTACGCAGATAAGAGGAGGAAACCTGTGCAATTTCAAGTAGGAGATTTTGTCTATCTCCGAGTGTCTCCTACCAAAGGTGTCCAACGTTTCGGCATCAAAGGGAAGTTAGCACCTCGATATGTCGGACCCTTCGAAATTCTCAATGTTTGTGGCCCAGTGGCTTACAAGCTTCGCCTTCCATCTCAATGGGCGGCTATTCACGATGTCTTCCATGTCTCTCAACTAAAGAAGTGTGTCAAAGTACCCACGGAAATCGTTGAGACATGTGCCATTGAGATTGAACCCGATTTATCGTACATCGAACAACCTCTTCAAATCCTGGATACCAAGGAAAGACTCACCAGAAGAAGGGCAGTTAAGATGTACAAAGTTTTATGGGATCATCACACCGAAGAAGAAGCGACTTGGGAAACTGAGTCTTATCTTCAACGGAATTTCCCAGACTTTCTTCAAGCCAATTCCCAAATCTAATCATCCGTTTCTGATCAGCTTCAGAATCTCGGGACGAGATTCTTTTAAGGGGGGAAGGCTGTAACATTCTTGTAATTAGAATATAGACGCTAGGTATGGGTGTATTATATGTAAGCATGTTATAGTGTATACAAGTTGTACAAAACATTAGGGGTATCATTGTAATTTAGGAATTGTGTAATTACTTGAGTATAAGTGTGTAAAAGTACTTTTAAGTGGTAAACCTAAATCATTGTACGGAAGAACAGAGCAAAAGTTAAATAAAACATAAGAAAAATAGACTTTATTGGAAACTAGGGATCCATGTGTAATTAACACAAATATAAGGGGTTTACATGTGAAATGGTTAAAAGGTAAAAGTAAAACTCAGATTTACTTAAGGGCTAAAATGTAAAAAGAACTAGTCATGATTACTGCAGGAAATCTTGCAAAAAGACCCTAAACATTAAAGCATTTTGTTTGAATTACAAGACAAAGTTTATAATTTGAATTGTGTTCTAAAGTTTAAAATATAACTATATTCTTTGAGATTTTGAACTTGAACCTTAAAGCATTCTTGTAGGATTTGAAATTCTCTACAACTTTGCTTTAGACATTTTCCTCACTAGGCTTTTGTATCAACAGGAATTCTTCCTTTACAGAGGAGTCCCTGGAAATTTCTAAATTTGCAAATCAGTCCTTCTGACTCCTGTCTGCCTTCCTCCTCCTCTGGCACCCCTGCTTCTCCTCTGCTCTGCTTCTGCCACCGCCGCCGACCGCCGGCGCAGCTTCCCGAGCACCACCTCCTGCTGGATTCCTCTTCCACGCGTCGCCCCTTGCCTTCTCCACTTCTGCTCCCCTCCCTTTCTGGCATCCCCCGCGCTTGCCACGCGCACGCCGTCGCCGTTCGGCCGCCACCGAGCTGCCGCCGTGGCGGGCTCCAAACTGAGTGCCCAGCTTCTATGTTGCGAGCGCACCAGTACCACTAGGATCTCCTCGACCTATTCCAACTATCAGCTCGCCATTTCCTCGCCCCTAGCCCCTGGAACGCCGTAGCCATCGCCGCCCGAACGCCGGCGAGCACGAGCTCACCGTCATCCCATTCCTCTGCAGCTGCTCCGCTTGCACCCACCTCGCCTTTAGCTCCACCGCATCCTCGCACAGCTATCCGGCCAACCCTTCTCCCCGCTCGGCCACCGGAGCGCCGCCGCGCCATTCGTCCCGGCCGCCGCCTCGGCCTCGCCGTGGGCAGGCCCGTACGGACTTTCCCGAGCCCATCCAAGACTTCCAGAAGGTTGCCCTCAACTCACTCGTGGTGTTCCCCTCTTCTTTCCCCATCGCCGGCGACCAACCTTGCCGGAATCGACGGTCAAACCTGTGTTCCCCGCTCTGACTCCGGCCAAGGGCTACATTGCAAGCCTTTAAATTCTTCTAGGGTCCTTTATGCAAAGTTTTAGTCCCTTTCTCTATTTCAAACCAGTGAAGTTCAAAAATGTGTAGAAAATCATAGGAAAATCAGAAAATTACCAAACTTGTTGGGTTAGAATCCTTGTGATAAATTCTACAACTTTTATTTCATAATCATGCTATGAAAATGCATAGTTTACATTCCTGTTATCACTATAAGGATGACGGACGGGAGTTTGTGAGGTATCATGGTTGAGATGATACCCCGTCTGTGTTGTTGAATTGGATAAGGTCGCGGTGTGTGGTAGCGGTGGTTAAGTGTTTGAAAGTACTAGCCACATGCCGTGAAATATGGTAAGCGGTAAGCCTAGTAACCGATCGGCCCGAGGAGTGGACATACCTCCCACCACATGTATTTGCTTCTTTTGGTTACTTTGTTCGATGTGTAGGCATACGTGTTGCTGGGCAAGCAGGAATACGGGTTTTGTAGTCGCGCTACAGACGTATGTCCTGCACTTTGGAAGTGCGTATGACCTGCAGTCGCTTGTGGTGGATCTGATCCACGAGTCGGAATGAAAGGCAAACGGTTGCTTCGGAATGACCCTGCGGTGTTCCAAGCGTGTGTGTTAGGTTTACCTTGCAAGGGTTGAATCTCGATTCAGAATCGTCCGCCTCTCACGATGTATGAGACTGCTTACCCCCTTTATCACATAGAGTAACAAGAGTAATTATGTGATTATCTAAGATGATGTTTGCATAAAGATTTTACCATGTTTGACTAGTCATAGGTGCTTACCTAGAATGGTTAATCAACTAGAACCTGAAAGTTAAAAGCTAAAAATAAGGATCTACTCTTTGCTGCTTTTCGGCTGAAAATCCTACCCAAAGCTAAAAGCCATCATGAGTCTAGTTATGGGCTAAGATATACCCAATTCCGGGTAAGTCTTGCTGAGTATTAGTATACTCAGCCTTGCTTTTGTTGATTTTTCTCAGGTAATTTAACCGATGAGCCCGCTTTCATTACACCGTGGCCCTACCCTTTGCCTGATGGTTGGTCGGTGGAGTGGGATCCGTCCCCGACCAACACCGATTCCGCTGAGTGATATCATGCCAGGGCTAGCATGGTATCTGTAATAACGTCATGTACAATGTTTACGCTTTTCAAACTCCGCTGCTTTATCTTAAGACTTAAACTTGTGTTGTAATAATTTCCTCTGTGAGAACAAATGATGTTTTGTATATTATGGTAATATAACTGCCTGTGGTGTAAAATGCATTGGCCTTATATCTCTGGACTCACCTTCGTGTGAGGTACCTTGTTGGATCCTGCGTTCGGTGGTTTATTGGGACGTTACCCGACAGGCCAATAGGATTATACCGTTTGAAGCACGAGGTAGCCCTCCAGAGAAGGACTCGCGTACTTGAGCCGGTGTAATTCAGGTTGGTTCTGCCACACACATGTTCGCTAAACAAAGTGGCGTCTGAATTTTTCGCAATGAACGCAGCCGATCCACTCCCTTAGACCTAAAACTCATATTTTTGGACGTTTCAGACCGTTTCGTTACTGCACGAAAGTCGATGCAAAACTGGCCGAACTGGGGCCAATAACGCACAAGTTTGCTAAATGAAGTTGCTTTGAAATTTTTCACAACAAAAGCAACTGATCCACTCCATTGGACCCAAAACTCATGTTTTTGGCCATTTCTGACCGTTTCCTTACCGCTCCAAAGTCCATGCAAAACTGGCTGAACTCGTGCCATTAACGCACATGTTCGCTAAACCAAGTTGTGTCTGTATTGTTCGCAACGAACGCACCCGATCCACTCCATTGGACCCAAATCTCATGTTTTGGGGCGTTTTGGACAGTTTCGTTACTACACGAAAGTCGCGACAAAATTGACCGAACAGGTGCCAATAACGCACAAGTTCGCTAAACAAAGTCGCGTTTGAATTTTTCGCAACTAACGCATGTGATCCACTCCAATTGATCCAAAGCTCATATTTTTGGGCATTTTGAACCATTTCGTTAGTGCACGAAAGTCAATACAAAACTAGCCGAATAGGTGCCATTAATGCACACAATCGCTAAACGAAGATGCTTCGAAATTTTTCGCAACAATCGCACCTGATCAACTCCAATGGACCCAAAACTCATGTTTCGGAGCATTTTGGAAGATTTTGTAACTGCACGAAAGTCGATGCAAAACTGGCCGTACTGGTGCCATTAACGCACAAGTTCGGTAAACGAAGTTTCTTCAAAATTTTCGCAACGAACGCACCCGATCCACTCCATTGGACCAAAAACTCATATTTTAGGTCATTTCGGACCATTTCGTTACTGCACGAAAGTTGATGCAAAATTAGCCGATGTGGGGCCATCAACGCACAAGTTCGCTAAACGAAGTGGCTTTGAAATTTTTCGCAATGAATGCACCCGATCCACTCAATTAGACACAAAACTCATGTTTTGGGGCATTTCGGACCGTTTCGTTACTGCACGAAAGTTGTGGCAAAACTGGCCGAATAGGTGCCATTAACGCACAAGTTCGCTAAACAAAGTCGCGTCTAAATTTTTTACAACAAATGCACCCGATCCACTCCATTAGACCCAAAACACATGTTTTGGGGCATTTCGGACCGTTTTGTTACTGCATGAAAGTTGTGGCAAAACTGGCCGAACAGGTGCCATTAACGCACAAGTTCGCTAAACAAAATTGCTTCGAACTTTTTCGCAACAAATGCACCTAATCCTCTCCATTGGACCCAAAACTCATGTTTTTGGGCATTTCATACCGTTTCGTTACTGCACGAAAATTGATGCAAAACTGGCCGAACTGGTATCGTTAACGCAGAAGTTCGCTAAACAGTTGCTTCAAAAATTTTCACGACAAACGCACCCAATCCACTCCATTGGACCCGAAACTCATGTTTTGGGGAATCTTTGACCGTTTCCTTACTGCACCAAAGTCGATGCAAAACTGGGCCAAACTGGTGCCATTAACGCACATGTTCGCTAAACCAAGTTGCGTCTGTAATGTTCGCAACAAACGCACCCGATCCGCTCCAATGGACCTAAAACTCATGTTTTGGGGCGTTTCGGACAGTTTCGTTACTACACGAAAGTCGTGGCAAAATTGACCGAACAGGTGCCATTAACGCACAAGTTCGCTAAAGAAAGTCGCGTCTGAATTTTTCACAACGAACGCACGTGATCCACTCCATTGGATCCAAAGCTCATGTTTTGGGGCATTTTTGAAAGTTTTGTTAGTGCACGAAAATTGATGCAAAACTGGTCGAACTGGTGCCATTAACGCGCAAGTTCGCTAAATGAAGTTGCCTGAAAATTATTCGCAATGAACGCACCTGATCCACTCCATTGGATCCAAAACTCATGTTTTGGGGCGTTTCGGACCGTTTTGTTACTGCATGAAAGTCGTGGCAAAACTAGCCGAACCGGTGCCATTAACGCCCAAGTTCGCTAAACGAAGATGCTTCAAAAATTTTCGCAACAAACGCACCTGATCAAGTTCAATGGACCCAAAACTCATGTTTTGGAGCATTTTGGACCATTTTGTAACTCCACAAAAGTCGATGCAAAACTGGCCAAACTGGTGCCATTAACGCACAAGTTCGCTAAACGAAGTTGCTTCAAAATTCTTCGCAACGAACGCTCCCGATCCACTCTATTGGACCAAACACTCATGTTTTGGGGCATTTTGGACCATTTCGTTACTGCTCGAAAGTTGATGCAAAACTGGCCGATGTGGTGCCATTAACGCACAACTTTGCTACACAAAGTCGCGCCTGAATTTTTCACAACAAAAGCACCCGATCCACTCAATTAGACCCAAAACACATGTTTTGGGGCGTTTCGGACCGATTTGTTACTGCACGAAAGTTGTGGCAAAACTGGCCGAATAGGTGCAATTAACGCACAAGTTCGCTAAATGAAATTGCTTCAAAATTTTTCGCAACGAACGCACCTGATCCTCTGCATTGGACCCAAAACTTATGTTTTAGTCCGTTTCGGACCGTTTCTTTACTGCACGAAAGTCGTGGCAAAACTGGCCGAACAGGTACCATTAACGCACAAGTTCGCTAAACAAAGTCGCGTCTGAATTTTTCGCAACGAACGCACCCGATCCACTCAATTGGACCCAAAACTCATGTTTTGGGGCATTTCGTACCGTTTTGTTACTGCACGAAAGTTGATGCAAAACTAGCCGAACTGGTACCGTTAACGCACAAATTCGCTAAATGAAGTTTCTTCAAAAATTTTCGAAATGAACACACCCGATGGACTCCATTGGACCCAAAACTCATGTTTTGGGGCATTTCCGATCATTTCGTTACTGCATGAAAGTTGTGGCAAAACTGGCCGAACAGGTGCCATTAACGCACAAGTTCGCTGAACGAAGTTGCTTCCAAATTTTTCGAAATGAACGCACCAAATCCACTCTATGGGACCGAAAACTCATGTTTTAGGGCATTTCGGACCGTTTCGTTATTGCACGAAAGTTGATGCAAAACGGGCTGAATAGATGCCATTAACGCACAAGCTCGCTAAACAAAGTCGCGTCTGAATTTTTTCGCAACGAATGCACCCGATCCACTCAATTAGACCAAAAACTCATGTTTTGGGGCGTTTCGGACCGTTTTGTTACTGCACGAAAATTGTGGCAAAACTGGCCGAACAGGTGCCAATAATGCACAAGTTCGCTAAATGAAGTTGCTTCGAAATGTTTCGCAATGAATGCACCCGATCCACTCAATTAGACCCAAAACTCATGTTTTGGGGCATTTCGGACCGTTTCTTTACTGCAATAAAGTTGTGGCAAAACTGGCGAACACGTGGCATTAACGCACAAGTTTGCTAAACCAAGTCGCGTCTGAATTTTTCGCAATGAACGCACCCACTCCACTCCATTGGACCAAAAACTCATGTTTTAGGGCATTTCGGACCGTTTTGTTACTGCACGAAAGTTGATGCAAAATTGGCCGATGTGGGGCCATTAACGCACAAGTTCGCTAAACGAAGTGGCTTTGAAATTTTTCGCAACGAATGCACCCGATCCACTCAATTAGACAAAAATACTTAAGTTTTGGGGCATTTCGGACCGTTTCGTTATAGCACGAAAGTTATGGCAAAACTGGCCGAATAGGTGCCATTAACGCACAAGTTCGCTAAACAAAGTCACTTCTGAATTTTTCATAACAAATACACCCGATGCACTCCATTAGACCCAAAACACATGTTTTGTTTCGTTTCGAACCGTTTCGTTACCGCATGAAAGTTGTGGCAAAACCGGCCGAACAGGTGCCATTAACGCACAACTTCGCTAAACGAAATTGCTTCGAAATTTTTTATCGAACGCACCTGATCCTCTCCATCGGATCCAAAACTCATGTTTTAGGGCATTTCGCATCGTTTCGTTACTGCACAAAAGTCGTGGCAAAACTGGCCGAACAGGTGCCATTAACGCACAAGTTCGCTAAACAAAGTCGCGTCTGAATTTTTCGCAACGAACGCACCCGATCTACTCTATTGGACCCAATACTCATGTTTTGGGGCATTTCAGCACCGTTTCGTTACTGCATGAAAGTTGATGCAAAACTGGCCGAACTAGTACCGTTAACGCACAAATTCACTAAACGAAGTTGCTTCAAAATTTATCAAAACGAACGCTCCCGATCCACTCAATTGGACCCAACACTCATGTTTTGAGGCATTTCCGACCGTTTCGTTACTGCACCAAAGTCGTGGCAAAACTGGCCGAACAGGTGCCATTAACGCACAAGTTCGCTAAACGAAGTTGCTTCCAAAATTTTCAAAATGAACGCACCAGATCCACTCCATTGGACCGAAAACTCACGTTTTAGGGCATTTTGGACCATTTCGTTATTGCATGAAAGTTGATGCAAAACGTGCCGAACAGGTGCCATTAACGCATAAGCTCGCTAAACAAAGTCGCGTCTGAAGTTTTTCACAACGAATGCACCCAATCCACTCAATTAGACCCAAAACTCATGTTTTGGGGTGTTTCGGACCATTTTCTTACTGCACGAAAGTCGTGACAAAATTGGCCGAACAGGTTCCAATAATGCACAAGTTCGCTAAACGAAGTTGCTTCGAAATTTTTCGCAACGAATGCACCCGATCCACTTAATTAGACCCAAAACTCATGTTTTCGCGCATTTCGAACCATTTCGTTATTGCATGAAAGTTGTGGCAAAACTGGCCAAACAGGTGCTATTAACGCACAACTTCGCTAAACAAAAGTCGCGTCTGAATTTTTCGCAACGAACGCACCCGATCCACTCCATTGGACCAAAAACTCATGTTTTGGTGTATTTCGGACCGTTTCGGTACTGCACGAAAGTTGATGCAAAACTGGCCGACGTGGGGCCATTAACGCGCAAGTTTGCTAAACGAAGTGGCTTTGAAATTTTTCACAACGAATGCACCCAATCCACACAATTAGGCCCAAAACTCATGTTTTAGGGCATTTCGAACCGTTTCATTACTGCTTGAAAGTTGTGGCAAAACTGGCCGAGTAGGTGCCATTAATGCACAAATTCGCTAAATAAGGTCGCGTCTGAATTTTTCACAACAAATGCACCCGATCCACTCCATTGGACCCAAAACTCATGTTTTGGGGCGTTTCGGACCGTTTTGTTACTGCACAAAAGTCGTGGCAAAACTAGCCGAGCAGGTGCCATTAAAGCACAAGTTCGCTAAACAAAGTCGCGTCTGAATTTTTTGCAAGGAATGCAACTGATCCACTCCATTGGACCAAAAACTCATGTTTTGGGGCATTTTGTACCGTTTCGTTGCTGCTGGAAAGTTGATGCGAAACTGGTCGAACCGGTACCGTTAACGCACAAGTTCGCTAAACGAAGTTGTTTCGAAATTTTTCAAAACGAACGCACCCGATCCACTCCATTGGACCCAAAACTCATGTTTTGGGCATTTCGTACCATTTCATTACTGCATGAAAGTTGATGCAAAACTGGCTGAACTGGTACCGTTAACGCATAGGTTCGCTAAACGAAATTGCTTCGAAATTTTCAAAACGAACGCACCAAATCCACTCCATTGGACCCAAAACTCATGTTTTGGGGCATTTCCAACCGTTTCGTTACTGCATGAAAGTCGTGGAAAACTTGCCGAACAGGTGCCATTAACGCACAAGTTCGCTAAACAAAGTTGCGTCTGAATTTTTTACAACAAATGCACCCGATCCACTCCATTGGACCCAAAATACATGTTTTGGGGCGTTTCGGACCGTTTCGTTACTGCACGAAAGTTGTGGCAAAACTGGCCGAACAAGTGCCAATAATGCACAAGTTCGCTAAATGAAGTTGCTTCCAAATTTTTCAAAATGAACGCACCAGATCCACTCCATTGGACCGAAAACACATGTTTTGGGGCGTTTCGGACCGTTTCGTTGTTGCATGAAAGTTGATGGAAAACGGGCCTAACAGATGCTATTAACGCACAAGCTCGCTAAACGAAGTTGCTTCGAAATTTTTCGCAACGAATGCACCCGATGCACTCAATTAGACCCAATACTCATGTTGTGACGCATTTCGGACCGTTTCAGTACTGCATGAAAGTTGTGGCAAAACTGGCCGAACAGGTGCCATTAACGCACAAGTTCGCTAAACAAAGTCGCGTTTGAATTTTTCGCAACGAACGCACCCGATCCTCTCCATTGGATCAAAAACTCATGTTTCGGGGCATTTCGGACCGTTTCATTACTTCACGAAAGTTGATGCAAAACTGGACCATGTGGCGCCATTAACGCACAAGTTCGTTAAACAAAGTGGCCTTGAAATTTTTCACACCGAATGCACCCAATCCACTCAATTAGACCCCAAAACTCATGTTTTGGGGCATTTCGGACCATTTTGTTACTGCACGAAAGTTGTGGCAAAACTGGCCGAATAGGTGCCATTAACGCACAAGTTCGCTAAACAAAGTCGCGTTTGAATTTTTCACAACAAATGCACCCGATCCACTCCATTAGACCCAAAACACATGTTTTGGGGCATTTCGGACCGTTTCATTACTGCACGAAAGTTGTGGCAAAACTGGCCGACCAGGTGCCATTAACGCACAAGTTCGCTAAACAAAATTGCTTCAAAATTTTTCGCAACGAACACACCTGATCCTCTCCATTGGACCCAAAACTCATGTTTTAGGTCATCACGGACCGTTTCGTTACTGCACGAAAGTTGTGGCAAATCTGGCCGAACAGGTGCCATTAGCGCACAAGTTCGCTAAACAAAGTCGCGTCTGAATTTTTCACAATGAATGCACCCGATCCACTCAATTGGACCCAAAACTCATGTTTTGGGGCATTTCGTACTGTTTCGTTACTACACGAAAATTGATGCAAAACTGGCCGAACTGGTACTGTTATTGCACAAGTTCGCCAAACGAAGTTGCTTCGAAATTTTTCAAATCGAACGCACCCGATCCACTCCATTGGACCCAAAACTCATGTTTTGGGGCATTTCCGACCGTTTCGTTACTGCATGAAAGTCGTGGCAAAACTGGCGAACAAGTGCCAATAACGCACAAGTTCGCTAAACGAAGTTGCTTCCAAATTTTCTGAAATGAATGCACCAGATCCACTCCATTGGACCGAAAACTCATGTTTTGGGGCATTTCAGACCGTTTCGTTATTGCATGAAAGTTGCTGCAAAACGGGCCGAACAGGTGCCATTAACGCACAAGCTCGCTAAACATAGTCGCGTCTAAATTTTTTCGCAACGAATGCACCCAATCCACTCCATTAGACCCAAAACTCATATTTTGGAGCGTTTCGGACCATTTTGTTACTGCACAAAAGTCATGGCAAAACTTGCCGAACAGGTCCCAATAATGCACAAGTTCGCTAAACGAAGTTGATTTGAAATTTTTCGCAACGAATGCACCCAATCCACTCATTTAGATCCAAAATCATGTTTGGGTCATTTTGGACCGTTTCATTACTGCATGAAAGTTGTGGCAAAACTGGCCGAACAAGTGTCTTTAACGCACAAGTTCGCTAAACAAAGTCGCGTCTGAATTTTTCGCAGCGAACGTACCCGATCCTCTCCATTGGACCAAAAATTCATGTTTTGGCGCATTTCGGACCGTTCCATTACTGCACAAAAGTTGATGCAAAATTGGGCCATGTGGGGCCATTAACGCACAAGTCCGCTAAACAAAGTGGCTTTGAAATTTTTCGCAACAAATGCACCCGATCCACTCATTTAGACCCAAAACTCATGTTTTGGGGAATTTCGGACCGTTACGTTACTGCGCGAAAGCTGTGGCAAAATTGGCCGAATAGGTGCCATTAACGCACAAGTTCTCTAAACAAAGTCGCGTCTGAATTTTTCACAACAAATGCACCCGATCCACTCCATTAGACCCAAAACATATGTTTTGGGGCGTTTCGGACCGTTTCGTTACTGCCCGAAAGTTGTGGCAAAACTGGCCGACCAGGTGCCATTAACGTACAAGTTCGCTAAACGAAATTGCTTCAAAAATTTTCGCTACGAACGCACCTGATCCTCTCCATTGAACCAAAAACTCATGTTTTAGGTCGTTTCGGACCGTTTAATTACTGCACGAAAATGATGGCAAAACTGGCCGAACAGGTGCTATTAACGCACAAGTTCGCTAAACAAAGTCGCGTCTGAATTTTTCGCAACGAACGCACCCGATCCACTCCATTGGACCGAAAACTCATGTTTTGGGGCATTTTGTACCATTTCATTACTGCACGAAAGTTGATGCAAAAACTGGCCGAATTGGTACCGTAAACGCACAAGTTCGCTAAACGAAGTTGCTTCAAAATTTTTCAAAACAAACGCACCCGATCCACTCCATTGGACCCAAAACTCATGTTTTGGAGTATTTCTGACTGTTTCGTTACTGCACCAAAGTCGTGGCAAGATTGGCCGAACAGGTGCCATTAACGCACAAGTTCGCTAAACGAAGTTGCTTCCAAATTTTTCCAAATGAACCCACCAGATCCACTCCATTGGACCGAAAACTCATATTTTGGGGCATTTCAGACCGTTTCGTTATTGCATGAATGTTGATGCAAAACAGGCCGAACAGGTGCCATTAACGCACAAGCTCGCTAAACAAAGTCGCGTCTGAATTTTTTCGCAATGAATGCACCCAATCCACTCCATTAGACCAAAAACTCATATTTTGGGGCGTTTCGGACTGTTTTGTTACCGCACGAAAGTCGTGGCAAAACTGTCCGAACTGGTGCCAATAACGCACAAGTTTGCTAAACGAAGTTGCTTCGAAATTTTACGCAACGAATGCACCCGATCCAGTCAATTAGACCCAAAACTCATATTTTGGGTCATTTTAGACCGTTTGATTACTGCATGAAAGTTGTGGCAAAACTGGTCGAACAGGCGCCATTAACGCACAAGTTCGCTAAATAAAGTCGTGTTTGAGACTTTCGCAACGAACGCACCCGACCCACTCCATTGGACAAAAAAACTCCTATTTTGGGGTATTTCGGACCATTTCATTACTGCACGAAAGTTGATGCAAAACTGGCCGATGTGGGGCCATTAACGCACAAGTTCGCTAAACGAAGTGGCTTTGAAATTTTTCGCAACAAATGCACCCGATCCACTCATTTAGACACAAAACTCATGTTTTGGGGAATTTAGGACCATTTCGTTACTGCACGTGATGTGAACCCGTTAGGGTTTGTTCCTGATCTTTCGATGAGAGGCGTGGAATAACTCGATTGATAGAGGAGACGACGTTCACGGCCCGACTATAGCCTTCCAAGGATGCTGCGCCTTAGCAACCGATACACCACCTCCTTTGGTTGCCGCGATCTTGTGGAGCGCGACACCCGGCCACTAGGGCACTTGTCCTGCAAGCAATCGAAGAACTAGCAAGAACAAGTAGAACAAGTACTGAAAATTACGAGATGTAATTGAAGGTCTCAAACCGAATCTCAATTATGGAGGGGTTCCATAAACAAGTGGACGGGCGGCTGGATCAGCATGCGCGTCTACAAGGAAGTAGCAAAAGCTAAACTTGCATCTAACAAAAACCCCCAGTGTTCTTGATGGCGGCTAAAGGTTATAAAGAAGTGGGAGAACGACCACAAGGGTGCTGGGGTCGTGTTCCAACCCTAGGACGCATCTGTCTTGGACTCTACTTGATACACGGCCTGTTGGGCCAAATTAGGGTGACGCAGCACTGTGCCAAATCTGTTGGAAAGTAGATTTGATAAGCTTTCCAGAAAGTACTTGACCGACCAAAACGGAGTCCGGATGAAGTCGTGGCGGCCGTTACAAGTCGTGTCTGTCCTGCAGTCCGAATCCAGCCTGCGCGATGCCTCTTCCCTTTTGATCCAATCCATTGTTCCTGAGTAAAACAAGAGTGCACGTGTCTCCATTCTCTAAATATGATGAACCTGAGCTTAAGAGTGAACTTACTTGATGGGTAAGCCGACGAGCACGAGCGCGAGTAATAGGACCAAGAGGTGTTGTTGAAGTAGATACTGGTGTAGGTGTGGATGTATCGTTAGTGGCGATGTCCTCATCATCCTCCCCTTCTTGAATTTGAGTCATCCTCGACTCAAGCTCATCGTCCTCTCCCAAATATGGCTTCAAATCTGCAATGTTAAATGTGGGACTAACCCCAAAATCCACAGGCAGGTCTAGCTTATATGCATTATCATTAATTCGTTCTAGCACTTTAAACGGTCCATCAGCCCGAGACATCAACTTAGATTTTCGCAAAGTAGGAAACCTATCCTTTCTCAAGTGCAACCAAACCAATTCACTAGGTTCAAAAATCAATTGCTTTCTACCTTTATCACCAGCAAGATTATACTTAGAATTCATGCGCTCAATGTTTTCTTTAGTTGTTTCATGCAGTTTTAACATCAGTTCAGCACGTTGCTTAGCATCAAAGTTCAATTTTTCAGAAGTGGGCAAAGGCATTAAATCAATAGGAGCACGAGGAATCAAGCCATAAACAATCTCAAAAGGGCACATCTTTGTAGTACAATGCATGGAACGATTATAAGCAAACTCAACATGAGGCAAACATTCTTCCCACAACTTAATATTCTTCTTTAAAATAGCCCTTAACATGGTAGACAAGGTTCGATTAACCACTTCAGTTTGACCATCAGTTTGGGGATGACAAGTGGTAGAAAATAGAAGCTTAGTTCCCAATTGTGCCCATAAAGTTCTCCAAAAGTGGCTAAGAAATTTGGCATCACGATCAGAAACAATTGTGTTTGGCACACCATGCAAACGAATAATTTCTCGAAACAATAAATCAGCAACATGTGTAGCATCATCAGTTTTATGACATGGAATAAAGTGTGCCATCTTGGAAAATCTATCCACAACCACGAAAACGCTATCACGTCACTTCCTAGTTCTAGGCAATCCCAACACGAAATCCATAGAAATATCCTCCCAAGGAGCACTAGGAACTGGTAAAGGCATATACAAACCATGCAGATTTAAACGGGACTTAGCTTTCTGACATGTAGTGCAGCGTGCAACAAATCGCTCCACATCTCTTCTCATTTTTGGCCAAAAGAAATGACCAGCAAGTACATCCTCTGTCTTCTTTGCTCCAAAATGCCCCATCAAGCCACCGCCATGCGCTTCCTGTAACAACAACAAACGAACGGAGCTAGCTGGAATGCATAGCTTGTTAGCTCGAAACACAAACCCATCATTGACGATGAATTTGTTCCATGCTTTTCCATCCTTACAATGCAGCAAAACATCCTTAAAATCAGCATCATTAACATATTGTGTTTTAATTGTGTCCAAACCAAAAATCTTGCAATCAAGTTGTGTCAATAAAGTATATAGCCTAGACAAAGCATCAGCAATGACATTCTCTTTCCCTTTCTTGTGTTTGATGACATAAGGAAAAGATTCAATAAATTCAACCCACTTAGCATGTCTACAGTTCAGTTTTCCTTGACTACGAATATGTTTCAAAGATTCATGATCAGAATGGATAACAAACTCTTTGGGCCACAAATAATGCTGCCATGTTTCTAATGTGCGCACAAGAGCATACAATTCCTTGTCATAAGTAGAATAATTCAGAACAGGTCCGCTCAATTTCTCACTAAAATATGCAATAGCTTTACCATCTTGTAACAAAACACCACCCAAACCAATTCCACTAGCATCACATTCAAGCTCAAAGGTCTTATTAAAATCAGGAAGTTGGAGGAGAGGTGCATGTGTCAACTTATCTTTCAACATGGTGAACGCATTCTCTTGTGTGGTGCCCCAAGAAAAGGGCACCCCCTTCTTCGTAAGCGCATTCAACGGTGCCACAATGGTGCTGAAATCCTTCACGAAGCGACGATAGAACCCAGAAAGTCCTAGAAAACTCCGCACCTGTGTGATGGTCTTTGGTACAGGCCATCCCTGAATAGCTTCCACCTTAGCTTGATCAACTTCAATTCCCTGTGGAGTGACAACATAGCCAAGAAAAGATACTCAATCTGTGCAAAAGACGCACTTCTCAAGGTTACCAAATAAACGTGCATCACGTAAAGCAGTAAAAACAGCATGTAGATGATCAAGATGTGCCTCCATAGATTTGCTGTAAATCAATATATCATCAAAGTAGACCACAACAAATTTGCCAATGAAAGCACGCAGAACCTCGTTCATTAATCGCATGAAGGTGCTAGGTGCATTAGTTAACCCAAAAGGCATGACTAACCACTCATATAACCCGAACTTAGTTTTGAAAGCAGTTTTCCATTCATCTCCCAATTTCATGCGAATCTGGTGGTACCCACTACGCAAATCAACTTTGGTAAACACAACAGCACCACTCAATTCATCAAGCATATCATCCAAATGTGGAATAGGATGTCGGTATCGAATTGTGATATTGTTAGTAGCTCTACAATCGACACACATACGCCACGTTCCATCTTTCTTGGGGACTAAAATAACCGGAACAGCACAAGGACTAAGGGACTCACGTACATAACCTTTGTCGAGTAGTTCTTGCACTTGTCGCTGAATCTCTTTCGTTTCTTCCGGATTGGTCCTGTACGGCGCACGGTTGGGCAGCGATGCACCTGGAATCAGATCAATTTGGTGCTCAATCCCTCGTATTGGTGGCAGCCCCGCTGGTAATTCACTTGGAAACACATCAGAATACTCCTGCAAAACGTTAGCGACAGCAGGGGGCAAAGAGTGCTGCATATCATGAATGGAAATCAAAGTATCTTTGCACACCAAAGCATAGGCAACAGAAGTGGTAGCAATCAAGTCATTAATATCAGATTTAGTAGCAAGCAAGCAAGTCCCTTTCAAGCGTATCTCATCTTGCTTATTAGCAACCGACTTGACAATTTTATTGGTCTCACTTTTAGCTTTGGCAGCTCTAGCAGTATCATCACGCACAATAGCTTCAGGAGACATAGGAAGCAGCACAATTTTCTTATCATGGTGCAAGAGCGAAAACTGATTTGATCTACCATAATGCACACAATCCGTATCAAATTGCCAAGGCCTACCGAGCAGAATATGGCAAGCTTGCATAGGCACAACATCGCACTCAACAACATCATGATATGCTCCAATTGCAAAATTAATGCGCACCAGCCTCGTTACCTTAGCCTTACCACTGTTGTTTAGCCATTGAATGTGATACGGGTGTGGGTGTGTGTGGTTTGGTGCTGAGTGCAAGCTTCTCCACCAGTTCGCTGCTAGCCAAATTGTTGCAACTACCTCCATCAATAATCATACAACAAGAACGCTCTTTAATGACACACTTAGTTTGAAACAGCGTGAGTCGCTGATTTTGCTCCGCCTTCTCCATTTTTGCACTAAGCACACGCTGCACAATGAGACTCTCGTAGTGTTCGGCTGCCCCTGCATCAATATGTTTGTCTGGTGGTCCCTCATTACCTGCATGGTCAGCAGCAAACAAAGCAAGTGTATCGTCATCAAAATCACTAGCAGAGGAATACGCACCATCATCTTTGACCAACAAAACGCGCTTGGTAGGACAGTCACGCTGCACGTGCCTAAAGCCCTTGCACCGATGACACTGGACATCCCTTGTTCTACCCGTGGATGCAACCGAGGAAGCACTAGCGGCTGGTTTCTAGACAGTCTTGGTTGCTGAAGTGATGGGAGGAGCGCGTGGCTTGTCGCTGGATGGAGAAGACGCTGCTGTACGACTCGGTGAAGGAGCTGGTGGAGGTGCACGTCCGCTCATAGAAGTAGTCGTGCATGGATGCCATGATGTAGATTTACCTGCAGAAACATTAGACCTAGCACTAGCACGTCGTCCCTATACCTCCCTTTCAGCTTTACAAGCAAGATGGAACAAACGGATTACGTTAGTATAATCTTTATACGCAAGAATGTCCTGAATTTCTCTATTTAACCCGCCAAAAATCTAGCCATAGCAGGTTCCTCACCTCCACTAAATTACAACGTAGCATTCCCATTTGCAATTCCTGATAATATTCTTCTACAGTTCTAGTGCCCTTCCTCAATTGTTGTAACTTATTTAACAGATCGCGTGCATAGTAAGAAGGAACGAATCTAGCCCGCATGACCCGTTTCAAAGCATCCCAAGTTTGTGGCATGTCATCAGCATTTTTCTTGCCATGTTCTATCCACCAAACAGAAGCAAAATCAGTGAACTCACTAGTAGCAGCCCTAACACGTGCATTCTCAAGAAAATCATGGCATGCAAACTTTTGATCAACAGCAATTTCCCAAGTAATGTATGCATCAGGGTCATATGTACCATCAAAAGAAGGTATCTTAAATTTAATCTTGCTGAAAGCATCATCATTGTTGCGTACCTCACGGTGGCGAAAACCACCCATACCTCTACGATTAGTGCGTAGCCGGCGGCGATGGCGAGCGTCTTGTTCATCCTGTTCATGATAGAGTCAGAGTGCCCGATCTTTCGGTGAGTGGAGATAATTTCGATCTGGTGGAAGATGACCCTCACGATCCGACTAAGACGAGCGAGCCCGAAGCGCCAATGCAATCACTGAACCAACTTCCTGTGGTTACCGACCTTGTTGATGCAAGATCAGCCTGATCACGAAGATCGTTTCCTGCACGCAATCGAGGAACGAACAAGAAAAAGATGTGATATGCTCACGTCTAGCAGCACGTGTAGCAATTTGTTGTGGCCCGATCTTCTCGTAGGATCTGCGAACTTGATAAATTGTCGCTGCGTGACCTGGTGAAGAGGCAGCGCACCGCGAGGCTGTCCACGCGGCGAACTACCGAGACAATCACCCTTCCACGTAACAACGTAACAGCCCACGCAATCACGCCCTATAGACGTGAAGGCACGAACTGGGTGAACCGTAGTTCGGCGTTCTACAACTCCCTCAGGAATCGAAAGAACAAATGTTGCAAGCCTCTCAAGACTCACGCATAAACAAAACTCCACGAGTTTGTGTATTCTGAATTCAATAAAATAAGATCTGACTTTTCATTGTCTAGTACAAGATATATATAGAGATAGGGCGTTCAGCTTTGAGTAAATGGCTGCATGCGCATGCTCTAGTGGATTTTGTGGCTGGTTCGCGCGTCTTTTCAGCTTCTGGCAGCAGTTACTAAAATGAGCATAACTCCTTATTAGGATATCCAAATAATGAACCGTTTGATGGACTGGAAAGTAGACTTGAAGACGCTTCCATCCACTTATTGAACACCATCTAACTCCTTGTATTCTGTCCGCAGTGATGCTTGGAATTCGTACCATGTGTCAGTCATCTAGCTTCTGGTTGCATTCCCATGCTAAGGTGATGAACCTCCATTTTATTCATGCACACCATAGGCTTCTTGGTTCAGATGTCCAGAGGCTTGAATCCATCTTGATCCCATGCTGGTTCATACACTCCATCATTCCTAAGACATTGAAACAAGAACTCAAAAGCATAGGCTCATTCACATAGACTGATTATTAAACATAAGGTTAGCGTTCACCTGAGAATGAATTTCCTTCTGCAATTGTTTAGCTCTACTCCTTGTAATTGGACCAGCTATATCAAGTGGAGTTTCATTTGAAGATGAGTGAATGCTAGGCATGTCCTCATTAGCCTCCCCCTCTTGAGAAGGAGTCGTCCTCGACTCAGGCTCACCAACAAATGGAAGCAAGTCTTTGACATTGAATGTTGTACTCACATTGGAATATTCAGGTGGCAGCTCAATTTTGTAAGCATTATCATTTATCTTTTGGAGAACCTTGAACGGACCATCACCCCGAGGAGATAACTTACTCTTACGCTGTTGGGGAAAGCAATCCTTTCGTAGATGCAACCATACAAGATCTCCTGGCTGAAATGTAACCTTCTTCTTACCTTTGTTTGCTTGCTTTGCATATTGTGCTGATTTCTTCTCAATATTCTTTCTTGTCTCCGCATGTAACCGCTTGATAAAGTCTGATCTTTTTGTGGCATCCAAGTTAACTTGTTCCTGTAATGGTAAAGGCAAAAGATCCATGGGAGTATGCGGTTTAAACCCATAAACAATTTCAAATGGACAAGAGTTTGTTGTAGAATGGACTACCCTGTTATAAGCAAATTTGACATGTGGAAGGCAGTCTTCCCAGAGCTTCAAATTCTTTTTCAACACAGCACGCAACATGGTTGACAAGGTACGGTTGACAACTTCAGTTTGCCCATCCGTTTGTGGATGACAAGTGGTTGAAAATAACAACTTGGTGCCAAGCTTAGCCCACAATGTCTTCCAAAAGTAGCTGAGAAATTTTGTATCCCGGTCTGAAACAATAGTCTTTGGAACTCCATGTAAACGAACGATCTCCCTGAAAAACAAATCAGCAACGTGTGAAGCATCATCGCTCTTATGACATGGGATAAAATGTGCCATTTTAGAAAAGCGATCTACAACAACAAAATAGAATCCCTCCCCCTCTGAGACCGAGGTAACCCCAGAACAAAGTCCATAGATATATCTTCCCAAGGTACATGTGGAATAGGTAATGGAGTATATAAGCCATGGGGATTGAGGCGGGACTTAGCTTTCAAGCAAACGATGCAGCACCCAACATGCCGCTGGACATCACGTCGCATATGTGGCCAAAAGAAATGATCAGAGAGCATGTCCAATGTCTTTTTGACACCAAAATGACCAGCTAGTCCACCTGCATGTGCTTCTTGCAAAAGAACTTGACGAATCGAACAAGCTGGAATGCATATTTTGTTAGTCCGAAACAAGAAGCCATCATGCACATAATATTATCCCAACCTTTTCCATCAATGCAACGAGAGAAAGGCTCTTTAAATTCAGCATCAGCAGCATAAAGTGTTTTAATGGATTCCCAAACCAAGCACTTTTGTATCTAGTTGTGTAATCAACGCACATCTTCTAGACAAGGCATCGGCAACAATGTTATCTTTACCACGCTTATGTTTGACAACATAGGGAAACGTTTCAATGAACTCAATCCATTTAGCATGTCGACGGTTCAGCTTGCCTTGACTTTTAAGATATTTCAAAGCTTCATGATCAGAATGGATTACAAATTCTTTAGGTACAAGTAATGTTGCCAAACTTCCAAAACACGAACTAAGGCATAAGCTCTTTGTCATAAACCGAGTAATTCAGATGTGGACCATTTAGCTTTTCAGAAAAGTAGGCAACAGGTTTACCTTCTTGCAGCAGTACACCTCCTATGCCAATACCACTTGGCATCACATTCGATCTCAAATGTCTTACCAAAATCAGGAAGTTGTAGCAGCGGTGCTTCACAAAGCTTTGTTTTCAGCTCATTGAAGGCTTGGTCTTGTTCATCTCCCCACTTGAATGGAACATCCTTCTTTGTCAAATTATTGAGGGGTGCAGCGATCATGCTGAAATCTTTAACAAAACACCTGTAAAAACCTGCAAGACCATGAAAGCTTCGAACTTGGCTCACATTTACCGGTGTAGGCCAATCCTTTATTGCTTTAACCTTCTCTTCATCAACCTGAATACCATCTGCGGAAACAACAAAGCCAAGGAAAACAACACGGTCTGTGCAAAGGTTGCACTTAGCAATGTTGCCATACAATTTCTCTTCCCTCAAAACAGCAAGTACTTGATGGATATGATCAAGATGTTCATCAAATGATTTGCTATAGATCAGAATATCATCAAAATAAACAACAACAAACTTGCCAATGAAAGCTCGTAAAAACATGATTCATTAAGCGATAAAAGTTGAAGGAGCATTTGTCAAGCCAAATGGCATCACAAGCCATTCATAGAGACCAAATTTAGTTTTAAACGCTGTTTTCCATTCATCACCAAGTTTCATGCGGATTTGATGATAACCACTACGCAAATCTATTTTGGTGAAATGATAGAACCACTCAATTCATCTAACATGTCATCAAGTCGTGAATGGGATGGCGATATCGAACAGTTATAGCATTGATAGCACGACAATCAACACACATGCGCCAAGAGCCATCTTTCTTTGGGACTAAAGAACGGGAACTGCACATGGTGATAAGGATTCACGAACATACCCTTTGTCCAAAAGCTCTTTTACCTGTCGCTGAATTTCCTTTGTTCTTCAGGATTGGTGCGGTAGCTGGACGATTTGGAAGCGAAGCACCTGGTACCAAATCAATTTGATGCTCAATTCCACGGAGTGGAGGAAGTCCAGCTGGTATCTCATCAGGAAAACATCTTCGAAGTCCTGTAAGAGATCAGAACAACACTAGCAGCGATGAAGGTAAATCGTGAGTTGAAAGTAGGACCTCCTTGTGCAAGAGCACAAAGAATGGGGTTGTGGTGTTTCTCACTTCTCCTCAAATCACTCTTGCTCCACAAGAGACACTCAATGTGGCGTGGCTGTTTAGGATTGGCATGAGGCTTTATGTGGCTGGATGGTTAGAACTCTCTCCCTTACTTGGGTTGGGGGTCTCACTCAATTTTCTTTTGTCTGATTCCTCTCTTTTCTTGCGAGCCATATCTGAAGTATGTATCTCCTCTGGAGATAATGGAA